>NC_041229.1:76847099-76977987 GCF_002837175.3 Physeter macrocephalus
AAGTTCCTTTAGCATTTGTTGTAGAACTGTTTTGGTGGTGCTGAATTCTCTTAGCTTTTGCTTGTCTGTAAAGCTTTTGATTTCTCCATTGAATCTGAATGAGTTCCTTGCCAGGTAGAGTAATCTTGGTTGTAGGTTCTTTCCTTTCATCACTTTAAGTATATCATTCCATTCCCTTCTGGCTTGTAGAGTTTCTGTTGTGAAATCAGCTGTTCACCTTATGGCAGTTTCCTTGTTTTTTATTTGTCATTTTCCCCTTGCTGCTTTCAATAATTTTTGTTTGTCTTTAATTTTTGCCAATTTGATTACTATGTGTCTCAGTGTCTTTCTCCTTGGGTTTATCCTGTATGGGACTCACTGCACTTCCTGGACTTAGGTGACTATTTCCTTTCCCATGTTAAGAAAGTTTTCGACTATAATCTCTTCAAATATTTTCTCTGATCCTTTCTCTCACTCTTCTCCTTCTGGGACCCCTATAATGCGAATGTTGTTATGTTTAATGTTGTCCCAGAGGTCTCTTAGGCCATCGTCATTTCTTTTCATTCTTTTTTCTTTATTCTATTCTGCAGCAGTGAATTCCACAATTCTGTCTTCCAGGTCACTTATCCGTTTTTCTGCCTCAGTTTTTTTTCTGGGGTTTTATATTGTTCCTTCATCTGGTACATAGCCCTCTGCCTTTTCATCTTGTCTGTCTTTCTGTGAATGTAGTTTTTGTTCCACAGGCTGCAGGATTGTAGTTCTTCTTGTTTCTGCTATCTGCCCTCTCCATATTGTTTTGCTATCCAGCAACCAGTAGGGTTCATCCATTTTTGCTTAATTTTAGTTCAGTATAACAGGTAACACATTGCTCTGCTTTCCAGAATTGCACCTGTTTGTCAGCTTCTGCACTCAACACTTGTCAAATCTATAGATGTTGCTTGTATGATGTGTAGTTTTTTAATAAAAGAATGTTATAATAACATGCTTAGAGATATTTAAAATTAAATGCCTGTTCTCCATGTATAGGAATGCTTAAATCAGCTACTTACTCTTTTATTTTAATAATTTATAATGAGTAGAAATGCAGATTGAATATTTCAAACACCAAAAAGGTAATTTAACACTTTAATAAATATTTAGGCAATTTCAAAGCAAGTTGACTAAATAAACAGTTTAACTACTTAAAAATGAAATATTACACACAATTGCTTACAGTTTCTTCCACCACTTACTTTTCTTCTATATCCTTATTTGTACTTCATGAATGACCAGCCAACATGGCTTCTGCTCCCAGAACAGCCTCAGCTTCCAGCACAGGGTAACATAATCCTCTTCCTTTGTTCCTCTGGCCCCAGTGGTTGCAGCAGCCTCCTGCAATTGTCAGACTCTGAGTTGTCTCTGGATTCCTTCTTTCAGTTTTCCCAGTATGTTTGTAACTAGTACCCTCTATTTATCTAAAGGAGCTTCTCTATTTCTGACTTGCCCTTTTTAAAAATTTTTGATAATGCAGGTGATATTTAACTTTAAAAATAATAAATGATTTTTTCTGCGGGGGGAGGGAGCTGATTCCTGGCTCCAGCATCAATTTATTGAATTTATGATGTTGGGAAAATTACTCAAGTTCTTAAGCTTTAGTTTCCTCATTTATAACATGAATAATGCAGAACACAATTCTTTGCACACAAAGAACTGTTCCTTTATTCTACATATTCCCTTATTTAAGAAATATTTATGGAGCACCAAATGTGTGCTAGGAATGTTTTTTCCCTATAATAATAGACATTGTATCTCAATGTTTATTGAGATATAATTGACATATAACATTGTGTAAGTTTAAGGTATACAATGTGATTATTTTATACACTTATATATTGCAAAATGTATATATTGCAAAACCCAACTAACAGTAGGGTTAGTTAACAACTCCATCATCACC
The DNA here is from genome assembly GCF_002837175.3 of Physeter macrocephalus. Taxonomy (NCBI): domain Eukaryota; kingdom Metazoa; phylum Chordata; class Mammalia; order Artiodactyla; family Physeteridae; genus Physeter; species Physeter macrocephalus. The sequence continues at coordinate 76,849,015 of NC_041229.1, forward strand.
TCACATAATTACCATTTCATTTTTGTGGTGATAACATTTAGACCTACTTCCTTAGCAAATTTCAAGTATATAATATACTGTTATTAACTGTAATCCCCATACTGCATATTAAATTCTGAAATGTATTCATCTTAGAACTGGAAGTTTGTACCTTTTGACCAACATCTTCCATTTGGTGAACTCCTATGTTCATTGCAGTATTCCCCCTTAGTCAAGATATGGAAACATCCTAAGTGTCCATCTATAGATGAATGGACAAAAAAGAGACAGTATATATAAACATACATATATGTTATATAATACATATATAAATAATGATTTTTATTTAAAAATAACCTATAAAGAGATGTAAAATATGAAAATCAATAAATGTAAAAATAATAGGTGAAAAAGATAGATGTCAGTCTTGTCAGTTATTCAGACATCTTGTAAAGTTGAAGAATTCTTTGGTATATACAATTTACCTTCATAAAGGTAAATTAATTGTAAAGAAATCTCAGAAAGTTTTCTATTTCCCTGTAAAAAATTTAATAGCAAAAGTAGAAACTACAGAAACAGGATCTTAGATTAAGGAGAAGAGTCCATATTTTCTTATTTGCTAACAATATAATTGATGGAATTTTGGATTTAAAATACAAGTTTTCAGTTCAAACCCATGCCCCATCACTAACCATGTTGTCTTTCCTACTAAATTCACTTCTCTCAAGCTCTAGTTGTCTTACCTATAAAACTGGCAGAACAATATCAACCTACTATAATTATGAGAATAGATTGATATAAAGTTATGAAACTACTCTGTAAATTTCAAAGTAATATAGAAATATTAGCTGATAGTATTCATTTCTTCTACAGTCAGCCCTAATAATCCCTTAGATCTTCATCTGGTTCTATTCAATACTAAAAAGCCCAAGCATTTAGTCTACGTTTTTTTCCTCTCTTTTTGTATAAAATTAGATTCATCCTCTGATCATTTGTTAGCCTTCTATTCACCATTCCAATCTCCACTACATCTTTCTTAAATTGCAGTGATACAATTGCAGATACTTTTCAGACCAGAGAAACCAAGTCTTTATTGAAACAGAAATTCATGCTGTCTGTTTCTTTCCTAATATATTTTTTTGTGTGTTCACCGGTTAGGTAATGCATTTTTGCAAGTTGTTTGAAAAATACTACTAAAGCTTCTTTCAAAAAAGGTATAAATAGGCGAGGAGGAAGCAAAAACATACGTAGATTTCAGAAAACAATGTATAAACATGTGAACATTAACATAATTTCAGAATTGCTTTTTCATTTTTACTTTGCATTTTAATAACTTCATTTACATGCATCTGGAGTTATGTTATTTTTAACATATTCTTGATTAGATTAGTTGATGGATATGTTACCTATTTTATATTTAGAGTTGAGGATTTTGGAGTATGTTTGTCTTGAATAAAGTATAGTTAACCTCAAAAAAATTTTTTTTAATTCTGAATTAGCATATCTTGTGAGTTACCCATTTGCTCTAGAAAAACATGGCAAACATAGTTGAAACCTGATTTAGCAAAATATTGAAGCTATAGTATTATATTCCCAAAAGAACAATTAAACAAAGAGGTTGTAAAACTGAGAAAAAAAATTCAATGTAACAGCACCTCATCTAACCCATGAGGAAAGTGGCTTGTATTTTTTGAATAACAGATAGCCATGTTTTTGAAAAAGCAAAATAGTCCTTAGGGCATTGCCAGGATCCTCTTGCCCCGGTCCTGGAAACCACCATTCAACTCTCTGCTTCCGTGTATTTGACTATTTTATATACCTCATCTAAGTGGTATCATGCTGTATTTGTCCTTTGACTGGCTTATTTCACTTAGCAAATGTCCTCAAGATTCATCCATATTTCTGCATATGGCAGGATTATTTATTTATTCCTTGTCTTGTCCAACTAGAACACATGTTCTAAGAGAGCAGTGATTTTTGACTGCCTTTAGTTTGCCACTGTGTCTCTGCCACTCAGAAAAGTGCCTGGCATAATGTAAGCACTCAATACATTGTGTTGGATAAGTGAAAGATATCATATTTGATGCTTTTTTTGAAAGGAAACTAAGAAGAAACTTTGAAAAATGAGTAGTGTAGCAGATAGGAGCGCAGGCTTGGGAGCCCAGATTTGTGGATTTGAAACCTGGTCCTGCTATTAATTATGTGTGACTTTGCACAAATTCCTCAAACTCTCTGTTCCTCAGTTTCCTCACTTGTATAACGGGGATAATGGTGATAATAATAGTATCTTCCTCAGAGGGTTGTTATTTATATTTAGAAACATAATTTAGAATTGTATCAGACATAGAACAAGCAATACATATATATATGTTATATAAATAAACCACAATCTAAGTTATATGTCAAAAGCTTCAGGTTTTTTTCTTTATTTTCAATTGTTTCAGATCACTGACTTCATTCTTCAAGCAGTAAGAACTATAGAATTGGGTCAAACCATTGAATCAATCTATTTTCTATCAAAGTTCCTGTGTTTAGTGATACGTGCACAGTTGCCATTAATTCATGCAGTTGTGGAGAGCATGTGATGTACTGGGCGGGAGTGGGGTACAGCGGTACATCCTGTCATCACTTCAGTAAAGAAGTAGGCCATTCATTATTTATATTAGTTGATTGACCTAACAACATTTGTTAGATAATTGGCATCCACATGTAATTTTGCTTGGTTAGACTTTTATGTTATAAAATTGGGAGTAGGATTCTTTTCAGAATTACGTTGCACATTTTTATTCTCTGAAGAAGGTTTTAAAACCTTTCTCTGTGCATGACACTTTTCTAAGGCATCTTGCACTAGAGGAATTCAAGTTTGGCAGTATCACAGACATGCTTGTCCCAAACTCTGTCATCACATTTCAAGACCATGGAAATGTATGTTCAAAAACAGATCAAACATTTGACAAGAACTGGGCATCTCCGACTGAGTCAAAAGTACCTTCTTCCCAATTCTCCCTTGGTTATGCTATTCTATTGTGTTTAAAAAAGTGAGCCCAGGATGACTCCAGGCAAAAATGTCAACTTTAACTCCTCAAGCTGTCATTCAAAGACATCCATATTTTGTCCCCTTCATATCTTTTCATTCTTATTCTGAATAGACTCTTCTTTACATCTTGTTTTTCAGTCTTACTGACGTGCAAGCAGTCCTCCAAACTCCATTGTCATTTCTTTCCTGCAGGCCTTTGCCCAAACTCTTCTATTACAAAGAATATTCCCTTGCTCCCTCCCATATAAGCATAAAGAAATGGGTTTTACAAATTTCATTTAAATTCTTCTTTAAAATATTAATGTCTGTGTTATTTAGACTCCCTTAGTCCTTTATTTCTCCATTCTTTCCTCTGATGTCTGTTTTAATTATTTTAAACATTACTTTAAAGATGGTAGTCAGATGAAGGGAAATGAAAAAAATATATAGACTAGTGTCTGTGACACAGGGTCTCAGAAAATGATTATCAACAGTGTTTTCCCTCCCTGTGTGTACTGGTTGTTCCAACTTATTCAAAGAGTGAATTTACTTTCCTTTTCCTTAAATCTGGACTGGCTTTGTAACTTGCTTTGACTAATAGGCTATGGTGGGAGTGGACAGATCAGAAGATGACTGGTCTGAATGATGACTGGTCTCAGACCTCCTGAGTCCAGGTCTGCAGATGACTGGCAGCTTTCGCTTCCTTCCTCTTAAAGCCATCCAGTCACTATATAAGAAAATGAATGACTGGCCACCATGTTGTAAAGATGTTCATGCATGAACATGGGCAGTGATACCCTCTTAGAATTTCCAGGCCACTCCTGCCATGAGTGAGTACCTCCAGGCAGTGACATGTGAAGCCAAAGAACCTCTTGGCAAAGCTCAACCAGCACACAGAGTTCTGAAAAATATTAAATTGTAGTTGTTTTAACCCACTACATTTAGAGATGTTTTATTATTCAGCCCTAGGTAACTGAAACAGTTTCTTAACTGCTTTATTATATGATTAAGGGGAAAAAGTTTTTGCCCAGAGAAGATTGGAAGTAACAAGCAAACAAGTTAGAGAGTACCTGTGAAGATATTTTTTAAGTATTATATTTTACTTTTACTATTAGTGATCATTTTTCAAATTCACTAATAAGTAGGTTGAAAATCAGGTCAACCCCTACTCATTAAGCTAAGTGACTATGGTCAATTTACTTAACCTCTGTGCCTCTGTTCAATCATCATTAAATGGCAATAATAATATCATCTACCTCATCGATCAGTCGTGAGGATTAAATAAGTTAGGAACATTGTTAACACAAGACCTGATTATAGTAAGGCCCTATTAAATGGTTGCAATTATGATTATTATTACTATACTCAAGGGATAAGCTAATCTCAAAAATGCCTGACAAAAAGAAAGTTTCTAAAATCATTACTCCAGGGCTTCCCTGGTGGCGCAGTGGTTGAGAGTCCGCCTGCCAATGCAGGGGACGCGGGTTCGTGCCCCGGTCCGGGAAGATCCCACATGCCGCGGAGCGGCTAGGCCGGTGAGCCGTGGCCGCGGAGCCTGCGCGTCCGGAGCCTGTGCTCCACAACGGGAGAGGCCACAACAGTGAGAGAGGCCCGCGTACCGCAAAAAAAAAAAAAATTAAAATTAAAAATTAAAAAAAATTAAAAAAAATTAAAATCATTACTCCAGGTGAAGCTCAAGATTAAACATTCCTTTTACCTCTAAGTGCTGGAACATAACCTTGTTTGCTTTCCCTAAAGACCCTATATGGTTTCTTCCATGTTTTTTATTTTGATTTTCAATTAAGAAGTTTCATACTCAGATTTATATTTAGCTATTGCAAATGTGCAGAATCTTAAGCCCTGCTTATCTTTGTTACTTTGGAAGGAGTTTGACTCTCATAAAGAATGAAAAATATGAATGGCTGGATTTTAAATAGATTTTGGGTTTGAATCTGTCCAAATTGTTTCTTTTGCAAACAGTATGCAAATATGAGTTGAGTTAAAGTATGTTTACAGAATATATGCAAATGAAACTTTTTGGTTTACTCAATGTAAATTTGTAAGATATTTTATGCAGTTTTCTCATTAAAATCATAGTGCTAATTATGTCCTTAAAGATATCTTTCTAATGTGTCATTACCAGGTTAAATATGTTCTTTAAATATATTTGATGTGCATTTTCATCAAGTAATAAATGAAAGCTGTAATATTATTTTTAGCAAGGTATCTTTGTTCCTTAATTTCCATGAGAAATATATTCAATCTCATGGAATTTGACATTTCATTACATATTATATTGTATCATGCTCAAATTCTTCTATGCATTGAGCTGGAATTCCCAAAATTGTAACTGGTGCCCAATACATGATACACTGACTATTTGTATTGCCCTAGGGAGTATTTACCTAGAATCCTCTCAAGGGATTTTAATGGCTGCAAAAAAAGCAACAATTATCTAATGGAGATCTCAATTCTTAATGTTAAAAAAGACAAATATCTGTATTTAGCATGTGCCAGGAGGAGTTAGATAATTTTATTTGCACAGATTAGTTCATGTTAACTACAACTGCTTAAGGAATTATCCACCTTTAATTGATGAGCAAATAAAACCCCAAAATCAACAAGCATCTTGTCCAAGATCACGTAGGAAGTGGCAGGACTGGAAAACCCACTCAGTTTATCCTCCTCCAAACAGTGTGTTCTTTCTACTGTAGGATACCACTTGAGTGTAATCCTCTCATCCAGAGTTGAAGGTTCTAATACAGCTAGGCTCCTAACTCTGTCACGTTAGATAAGTCACTATCTCTAACTTGCTGTTTTCTAAAATATTTTGTTTCCTGTGTTTGCATTATTTATTCTACATTCCTATTTTACATTCCATGCAAAATGGGAGTAGGGAGGGCTTGACTGCTCTCTTCAGTCCTGTATCAACACATGGCCTCTCCTGGGTCATGAGTCCTCATTGTTAGCCCCAAAACATTTGTGAGGTTGCTAATGATGAAGTTTTCTCTTTTAAGGTCTCTGTATTTGTGTGTTTCAGCAAAGAAAAGGAAATGAGGAGAGGCCTTTTGTGGTAATTTTGCCGTTTAATATCCGGATTCTATTTTACCTCTTGGAGTGCTGCACTAGCATTTCCTCCTCTTGTCTTCATTTCCTATCTTAATTATTGATCTGTGAGTTAGTTGCTCTTGGAACTGATGCACTCAGCAGTTCCTGGGTGGTGGAGGGAGATGGTTGCTAGGCAACCTCACCTGTTTTAGATGGGTATTGGGCCTCATCTTTGAGAATCTTATTTGTGGAAAATCTGAGGGAAAAATTACTTCTTGTATCTTAAGGCTTCATAAAATACAGATTTGGAACAAATATATAAGGTTTTAAATAGGATTATCAGATGGAGAAAAATTGGATAGAATGTTTGTGTTTAATTTGCAGGTTTTAGGTGATTCCCTTCCCAAGAGAACAGTGATAGCTTAACATAAAATATTCTCTAGAGTACATCAGCATTAAATTAGTACTGCTGAGACAACACATTGAGGATTTACAGTAACACCGGGAAGTTCCTTCTAATGTACATATAAATAGAATCAAGGAAACTTTCTGTTTTACCTCATTGTTTTATGGCCTTGTAAATTTAATGAAGCAATGAAACCTGAATCTCTGTTCCACATCTCATTCTTTGTCTCTAAGTAAGATAAAATCTATTCTCACTTTCAAGGTAGAGTTTTATGTGTCCATACTTCTTAAGCCACATTTAAGGAAATCATCTCTTAACTAATTTTGCATGTTGTCTCTCTTCATCTTGTACAGGAAACTCCAGCAGATTTAATATTGGCATTCATCATCTAGTCAAACCCTTCACATGTTCTTCAAACCAATCAAATTTGGGATCCTCAACAATTTCTATCAATAAAATAAGGTGTGGAACTAGCAGATTCATTCAATGAAGAACTGTTCTTTTTATTTTCCCTTGTCACACTGGATGTCTGCATGCCATCTGAATTGGATTTAGAGGATGGGGAAATATAGATATTTCTTGGCCTAAGTCTCTTAACAGTAGAGATGTAGAAGGGAGACTGAGATCACCAGGAGACTGGCTTTTGACTGCAGGAGCACCGTCACTTGCCTTGGTGGTGGCATTCACTGGATTGGGGCAGCTGAGGTATGCTGGGAGGAGTTACTTGAAGGTTTTACAACAGTTGTTTTTTTGTTTTTATTTATTTATTTTTATTTTTGGCTGTGTTGGGTCTTCGTTTCTGTGCGAGGGCTTTCTCTAGTTGCGGCAAGCGGGGGCCACTCTTCATCGCGGTGCGCGGGCCTCTCACTATCACGGCCTCTCTCGTTGCGGAGCACAGGCTCCAGATGCACAGCCTCAGTAGTTGTGGCGCATGGGCCCAGTTGCTCCGCGGCATGTGGGATCCTCCCAGACCAGGGCTCGAGCCTGTGTCCCCTGCATTGGCAGGCAGATTCTCAACCACTGCGCCACCAGGGAAGCCCACAACAGTTGTTTGATTTGAATAAATCTGCGTAGGTAAGAGCAGTGCCAGAAGGAGCAGCCCAGCCTGAGCCTGGCCACCCTCGCTCTGCCCATGTCCACTCCGTCGGTGCGCAGTGCATCTCACTGGATGCGGGGTGCATGGAGGATCGCTGGCTCCGGGTGGGCGCAGGCAATGTCCGCTCTCTCCTTTTTGAAGTCAGGTAAATGTATTTACCATTCCTTTTATTGATTACTTATGTCGCTGAACTTTTGCTTGATGAGTGCAGAATTCATCACTGCATCCCCAGTGCTTATCGTAATGCCTAACAGAGAGATTGCTCAATAAATACTCATTGAAAGACTAATAAAATGAATCATATGTATATCCTAGGCTCATTCCTTTATGCCAGTCACAAATTTCACCAGCAATAGTTGAAAATGCAGTGTTTACAAGTGCAGTGTGTGCCAGATGCTAAAGGCAGTGTATTAAAGGCATGATCAAAACACTCTGGGGACAGTTTGAGTGGGAAAGTAGATGTAGTTGACAATCAGGTAAGTAAAAATAAAAATATGAGGCTGTGTATATGAGTATTTCAGAATGAGTGATAGAAAAATAGCTATAGCAGTTCAAGGAAGAACTAAAACATGTGGGTTACAGAGAATAAGAACACGTGATTGTAAGGGAGATAATTTGAGAATAAGAACATGTGATTATGAGGGAGATAATCTCTCCTTCAGAGAGCGTGTAAATTTGCTTCTGGGAAAGAGAAAGGCATTGCTTTAGTAACTGGGTAGGTTAGTGTCAAGCTTTCTCTAGTTCACTGTGTCCCAGGCACACTCTTTCCTTCAGGGCCTCACCCAAGGGGCTTTTATGCATGGAAAACACTTTCCTCATCTTCCCTCTCTTCTTTTCCCACAGTTATCTTTCAGTTTTCCGTTGAAATGTATTTATTGTGGACAACTTTCTGTCGCTCTCCATCCTTTACTCAGTTAAGGAGTAATTAATTTTCCCTAATTAATTCAGCTTCTCCTTAAAATTCACTTTCAGAGCATTTCATAAATTCTCCTTGGTAATATTTACTATGATATTAATTAAATAAAATTTAATTGACTACAAACTCATGTTAGGAGAGATTGTGTCTTTTGAATTTCCAACAACTACTTCAATATTTGAATAAAGGACATTCATTAAATCCTTATTAAATTATTGAATGAATAAGGATGAGCACTGCAGAGTATAGGTATGAAGATGCCAGGTTTGACTGATCTGAAACCCATAAATTCTGGGATGATATTTGAGGTCTCCAATTTTCACCTTGGCAAGTCTTGGGCTTCCTGGGCCCCCTGGACAATTAATTATGATAATGAGAGTTGAGCATTTAAGAAGCCAACTGATAATTCCTACTAACAACTTAAGAAAAAAAAGTAAAGAGGGCAAAAACTTAGTGCCCACATTTAAATAGGGAAGTTGAAGGCAGAGCCAGAGTCATTGGAGCTTTCTAAATTCCACTCTCTCAATTCCCATGCACCCCATGCTTAGACATTATGGGTCATAAGAAACTCCAAGTAGCCACTTGCACTTTCACAATTTCATGCACGTGAACTCATTATTTGTTCAGTTTGAGATGCCTTTCCACCTTTGTCCTCCAACTCTGGACTTGATGGTAAATATTGAAATGCTCTCCTTTGTTACCTCATTTCCAATAATATGAGCTTTATGATAGAATATCTTACTAAGCCATTTGCTGTTGTAATCCAATAACTGTGATAGTATCTGGGATATAGGAAATGTCCCAAAATGTTTATGAAATGAATGAATGGGTGATAAAAACTGAAAAATTATACTTTTTCACTTCTAAGAAATGTTTTAGCTTATTGAAAAGGGCCATTAAGATTATTAAACTATCATGTTAAACCTAAAAATTATTCATGCCTGTAAAAAGCAAGATAATAAGTTTTCGATAGCTGTTTGTTTTAAAGATTGAGTTTCCCTCATTACCTCTGAAAATTTTACTAGGAAGTCCTGAATGTGATCAAATGAACAGAAATGATAATAATACATTCAATATTTTTAAAAATAACTTTTGAAAGCCAATTTCAAGAGCTATAAAAATACTTTTTCCAGTACATTCATTCATTCACTTATATCAAGAATCAGTTATTAATGAAAATAGGATGAATAGAATTGGATAAAACATAATCTTTGCTTCAGAACCATGGTTATCTTCAAATTATGCAGTGATCCATTCTTAGGGATTTATCTTAAGGAATTAGTCAGATAAAGGTGGAAAGCATATACTAGAGGGTATTTATTATAGTTCTATTTATCAAATAAATTTATGCACAAAACTTTCAAGAGAATGTTCCAATAAATTACTATATAATCATGTTGAAGATGCATTATTCAGCCATTAAATATATGTCACTCATAAAATATTTTAAGTGTAACATTTATATAGAAATAAAATAAATATAAAATTAACTTTTGTGACATTATATCTTTGTAAAATATATTTGTGTTTGTGATAGAAGACTGTAAAATGGTAAGTTAGAATATAAACCAGTGCTCTTATGTTAGTATATTAGAAGTTGGGACTAATATGAAAGATTTTGCATCTGTTAAAATATTCATGACTTAGTAAAATATTTTGAGCAATAAAATTCAATGATAGATACATATTATTGACTCGAAGAGTTAGTATTATCCAATTTTACAGAAATTGATCTAAGTCTAATAATATTGACATGGCTAATGAAAATATTGAGATTTCAGTCCATCATTTAATATTCCAGTGAGATATTTTCTCTCATCTATCATAAAATTATTTGCAAAACAAGTTTAGATATAAAACTTTTGAGCCATTTGGGGAGATAGTATTAGCTCAGATATGGTTGTTTTGGTAACCAGAAAAATGGTTCCCCAAATATGTCCACCTCCTAATCCTTGAAATTTGTGAATATGTTATCTTACATAACAAAAGAAATTCTGCAGTTGTGGTTAATGTAAAGATCTTGAGATGGAGAGTTTATCCTTAATTATTCAAGTGGGAACAAGAGTAATTATAAGCCAAAAAAGACAAGGGAATGGATTCTTACTTTGAACTTCTAGAAGAAATGCAGATCTGCTGACACTTTAATTGTAGCCCAAGTGAAAGCCATTTTAGACTTATGATTTCCAGAATTTTAAAGTAATAATTTTGTATTTTTTGAGCCACTAAGTTTGTGGTGATATATTACAGCTGGGATAGGAAACTAAGATAGTTATAAATAACTGAATGTGTTCAGGTCCTGGAAAATATTAAGTTATAAAGTTCAATTATTGGTAAAAATAAGTCTTATAAATGTGGTAGCCAATATTGCCATTTATCATATATTTCCAACTCTCAGCCTGCAGGGTACACAATGGCATTGCCTATGCTTTTTTACCTTTGAAGTTAGGCAGAGCCATGTTATTTGCATAGGTCAATGAATATGGAAATACTGGCATAATTGATGTGTGTCAGTTCTACATCGAACCTTTAGGAGTTGTATCATGATTTGCTGCATTCTTTTCTCCCTTCCTTAGTGATTGTTGAAGCACAGATTAAGATGGACTTCCATCAGCCTACATTTGGCCAATCCACATGTAGCATGAGCAAGAAGTAAACTTTTAGCAGGACTCCCAAAACGGCAGAGTGATAAGTGCCATAAATCCACTTTCCCATAAAAAAATGGAAATATTGGCAAAATTGATAGGATAAACCATTTCAGAATTCTGGATATTAACCAAAGGCTTATAAAGTCTAAGGAAAATTTCCTCAGAAAAAAAATGAGTGACTCTTAGTATAAAGAGTAGGAGTGGTGGTGTTTTAACTTGGACTAATCCCATTACTCTCTCTCCAGCTCCACAATAGCCATGAAAACCAGCAGCCTCATAGTAGAGAAAAAAACAACAGCCTTTTAGCCACTAAAAGAGGCAAACTGGGTTTGGAGCTCTTCGAAAAGTTCTATTACAAGAACATGGTTACTATTTGACCTGTCTTGCAACTCCCAGAAAAAGCCCTATTCACAGAGTATTGTTATTTAACCTGATTTAAAATTCCTTCCCCAGGAAAATCTTTGTCCCCACACTGCAATCAGCCCAAGTTGTTTAAGAGCACAGTTGCTTAAGGCTGAAATATCAGTTGAGCCAAACAAGACCCCAGACAAAATATTAAAAGGAAGATGTAGAATAGAAGATGCCCATAGCGGGTTTTGAAAAGCTCTGACATATTCCTGAGGAAGGATCCAAGGAATATTTGGGAGTGCCCTAATCTGTTATCTTTGCCTGATGTTTATATTCTGTGCAGGGAGAAACTGAAGGCTAAGATAGAACTGCCTAAGTGTTGAAGGCTTGTGCCAACTTACACACAGACTTCTCAGCAACGGGTGGAAAACTTACTAATTCAAATTTAAGAAAATCTCTGACCAATCATTGGCTGACCACTAAACTGACTGAGTAGACACCTTAGTGGCAACATACTGTAGGGAATACAGATTTTTCAGAGTTAGTTCTGTAAAGTTTTTAAAGAAACAGACAGAACACACACACACACACACACACACACACACAAACAACAACAAATCATGGGCATCTGATTTTTAGAGCTGCCACATTACGTTATCTAAAGTGTCCAATTTTCAAAAAACAAACAAACATGACACAAAGAAATAGGACACTATGGCCCATACACAGGAGAAAAACAACAACAGTGAACAGAAACTCTCCCTTAGAGAGCATAGATATTGGAATTACCATACATAGACTTTAAATCTGCTATTATCAATATATTCAAAGAACTAAAGGAAACTGCCTAAAGAATTAAAGAAAAATATGAAAATAATGTCCCACCAAAGAGAGCATATCAATAAAGAGAAAGAAACTATTTTTTATAAAAAGAATCAAATAGAAATTTTGGAGTTGAAAAGTAACATAAATGAAAAACTCACTAGTGAGGTTAACAGCAGACGTGAACTGGCAGAAGAATCAGCAAACTTGCAGATAGGTGAATTGAGATATGCAGTCTGAGGAACATAACTTATAGAGAATAAATATTAATGATTAGTGACTCAGAGAAATGTGCAACACCAGCAAGAATTTCAACAATAACGGGAGTCCCAGAAGGAGAAGAGTGAAATGTACCCACCCCATCACCAAAAAAGACATATATTTGAATAAATGATGTAATGGCTGAAAACTTCTCAAGTTAGATGAAAAACATTATTCTTCACATAGAATAAGCTCAGTGAATTTCAAGTTTGTTAAACTCAAATAGATCCGCATGTAAAGACATCATAGTCTAACTTTAAAAAGACAAAGATAAAGAAAAAATCTTGCATATAGTAAGAGAGAGGTAACTCAATACATACAAAGGATCCTCCTTTAAAATAATAACCAACTTCCCATCAGAAATCATGGGGCGGCTTCCCTGGTGGTGCAGTGGTTGAGAGTCCGCCTGTCGATGCAGGGCACACGGGTTCGTGCCCCGGTCCTGGAAGATCCCACATGCCGCGGAGCGGCTGGGCCCGTGAGCCATGGCCACTGAGCCTGCGCGTCCGGAGCCTGTGCTCCGCAATGGGAGAGGCCACAACAGTCAGAGGCCCGCGTACCACAAAAAAAAAAAAAAAAAAAAAAAAAAAAGACTGCCAATCAAGAATTTTATATGCAGCAGAAGGATCTTTAAATAAGTAGAAGAAATTAAGACATTTTCAGATAACATCTGAGGACATTTGTCACTAGAATACCTTCCCTACAAAAGAGACTAAATGGTGAAATGGAAGGACAGTAGATGGTAACTTAAATCCGCACAAAGAAATAAAGAGCACTGGTTAAAGGTAACCACACAGGCAAATATAAAAACAGTGTAAGTATACTTTTGCTTGAAACTATTTTCTTATTTGATTTAAAAGGCAACTGCATAGGGCTTCCCTGGTGGCTCAGTGGTTGAGAATCCGCCTGCTGATGCAGGGGACACGGGTTCGTGCCCCCGTCCGGGAAGATCCTACATGCCGCGAAGCGGCTGGGCCCGTGAGCCATGGCCGCTGAGCCTGCGCATCCGGAGCCTGTGCTCCGCAAAGGGAGAGGCCACAACAGTGAGAAGCCCGCGTACCACAAAAAAAAAAAACAACAAAAAAAGACAACTGCATAAATCAATAATTATGAAACATTGTGAATGGGTTTATGATGTCTAAACACGCAGTTTCTATCTCAATAGCACAAAGGATTGGGGAGGAATTGGAGCTATCTTTGAGAAGTGTCAGTATGCTATTAAGATTAAGTTAGTATTAATTCAATCTAGATAGTTTTAAGAAGTAAACTGTAATCCTAGGGCAACCATAAAGAAAATAATGTTAAGAATTTAGCCAAAAAAAAAAAAAACACCTACGGAAATTAAAATGGTGGAAAAGGAAATATCTGTTTAACATAAAATAAGGCAGCAATGAGGAACAAAGGAGCAAAGGAACAAAAAAGATATGACAGTAGAAAAGAAATAGCAAAATGACAGAAGAAAACCCTACCTTATCAGTAACTCTACTGTATGTAAGTGGATTACGCACTCAAATCAAAGGTAGAGATTGGGAGAATGGGGTGTGGGGGAATCCAACTTTCAGATCTGTATATAAGAAATACATTTTAGTTAAAAAACACAAATAAGCTGAAAGTTAACTGTGGGAAAAAAATATTTATCGTGTAAACCATTCCCCAAATGAAATGGGTGTGACTGTATTAATATTAGACAAAATGACTTTAAGATGTAAACTTTGGTTATGTTAGCCTCTGTGACTTCAGTGTTGTTTGCTATTTAAGCATAGACTCTCATAGTAGATACAATAAATTTTGACCACATTAACAAAAATACAGTACTAGTTTCATAATATGGAAAAGTAGTAGCTCCATGGTTGTTTCCAAAAAGTGAATAACAAATGAAAATCAACATTTTCACTTTTTGAAATGGTTTTGCAATAATCACTATCACCTTGAGTATATTATAGAAAAGAAATAAGTGACTGGAGCCTAGGGACTACATAAAATGGATCCTATAAAGTGCTTATAGCAATATCTTGATCCTAGCAGACATTCAATAAATGTTAGTTTATGGACTTTATATCTATTTTTAATGCCATCAATATGTCAAATCTTTTTAGTTCTTATTCTGATCTCATAGTTTTGCATCTAAGGTTGTTATGTAAAGCAATTAAATATGTAAAACAGGAATTAAGCATTTAAGAACAAAGTCAGTCAGATATATTGAAAATAAAAATTGAGTTTGTATTCAGGAGTAGCCAATTCTGAAGCAAAACAAAACTATGGACTAATAATCATAAATATGGCCATAACAAATATATTTTCAATAATTATTATTTGCTTTATCACAGAGTCCATTAGTGGAAAATATTTGTGGTTAAATATGAAATTAATACACTATTTCAACCATGAAAGTTAAAATTTAATCAGAAGCATGGTTGAATAGAAAAAAGCTCATGTTCAATATGCAGAGAACTGAACATCACTGAAGAAATTAGGGGCAACAAATTGCACTAAAGTGGGAAAATGTTCTTAGGTGATACAGGAAAGAATAAAACATATGCTTCTGGTTCTTGAAAAAGATATTAATTCCTTGAAAGTCTCAATAACTGAAAAAATTCTCAGAGGAGATCACTTTATATGGGGCAGAATCCATGTGTTTTGTGCTTCACATGATCTGTTTGTCCACTTGAAAAAAAAAGAAAAATACTTAGCATTCTTCCTGGACTCTAGGAAGAGCCTAGCATAACTGCTCCTTTTTTATTAAGTGGATGGGGGCTTCCCTGGTGGCGCAGTGGTTGCGCGTTCGCCTGCCGATGCAGGGGAACCGGGTTCGCGCCCCGGTCTGGGAGGATCCCACGTGCCGCGGAGCGGCTGGGTCCGTGAGCCATGGCCGCTGAGCTTGCGCATCCGGAGCCTGTGCTCCGCAACGGGAGAGGCCACAGCAGAGGGAGGCCCGCATACCACAAAAAAAAAAAAAAAAAAAAATTAAGTGGATGATTCCAGGAAAAGTGGGGCCTACGTTTTATTCTTGCCACAAAGTAAGAACCAGGTTTGGACAACCCCACCATCAAAAATAATGAAAAAGATCAACATGATATGATACAATTTTTCATTTACCTAAATTTTATTACATTTATTTGTTATTCTTATTAATGTCTGCTTTGTTTATGTCTATTCTATCTTCACCCCCACTTTCTCCCAGTCCCTCCAGGCTTCAAACACACACACACACACACACACACACACACACGCACGCACATACACATTAAACATATGCTAGGTATATTCAAGGCACTGTGTCTTTTGTTTCATTTAGTCTAATAAACAGTGGAGGAGTATCATTATTCAATTTCCAATTGAGAAGAGTGAGATTTAAGGAGGTTAGGTGACTCTCCCAAGCTCAGTCACACAACTGGGGACTGTGATGCTGGAATTCAAAGTAAGAATAATTTGATAGGGCTTCCCTGGTGGCGCAGTGGTTGAGAGTCCGCCTGCCGATGCAGGGGACACGGATTCGTGCCCCGGTCCGGGAAGATCCCACATGCCGTGGAGCGGCTGGGCCCGTGAGCCATGGCCGCTGAGCCTGTGCGTCCGGAGCCTGCGCTCCGCAACGGGGGAGGCTGCAACAGTGAGAGGCCCGCGTACCGCAAAAAAAAAAAAAAAAAAAAAAGAATAATTTGATAATAATCCAAGTTCTTAAATATAAATTAGAGCAAAATTACAAAATATTTATCCTCAGAGAAGAAAATATATTTCATTAACGAAAATAAACAGATAAGTCAAATTTCCATAATGGGAAAGAAAACCTGTGGAAATTAAATAAATACATGAATGAAAAATCCAATAGAATTATTGTAAAATTAGATTGAGGAAATTTCCCAGAAAATAGAACAAAAAGGTCAAAGAAAGAAAGAAAACAGAAGCAAAAAAAACAATTGAATGGCCAAGCCGCGAGGTCCCTGCAGGTCAAAGTACCACCCTCATCTCTGCCACCTTCCTGGTTCCCCTTTTGGCCTTGTTCCCATTGACATTACCAAGAAGAGATCCATGGCATCTTCTCTAATCTTTAACCCTGGCCTGCAGAGGACAGCCACCACTGAGCGTCTCAAAAAGTAGAGAGATACCATAGCACATCGAGAAGAGTTGAGAAAACTGTACATGTTCATCTAGGCTAAGACTGCCTCCCTTGGAATTAGAAGGAAATACTTTGCCCCAGATTAATGACATTAAAACCTCAGTTACAATTTTTCAGGACAATTAGAAATTGGATTGAAATGCAAAATTGAGTAGGAGTAAACTTTAAGGTATATTCCAAGCTTATTTTTCTTCAATTTAAAATTTCTTCTAAACAGGTGCTTTTTAAACTTTGTTTTTTATCTACCACCACATTCAGTAAGTTTCCTTATTTTGTCAATTCTCTATCATCTGTCTATCTATCTATATCTATAATCATGTAATTATCATAGGGAATAATTTCTGTTTAATATCACAGATTATAATATCTTTTCTTATGTGAATTATTATGAATATTGAAATTTTATTTTTTTCTGCCACTCTGGCTTTACAAAGCTCCATTCCTCTTCAGTTTGGCTTTTCATGTCTCACATTTCACAGTCAGGTTTTTGATTACTTGTTCTGATTGAGTTGATTTCAAAAAACCCTCAGTGCTAATTTCCATAGTAAGTGAAATGTGTGTTAAAGAAGGATGCTTATCCTGGTGTCTACTCTACCTGAAATGTTACCCACAGAGGTTAAATTTTTTCTCTTTATTTGGGAATGTGCTCAAATGTTTCTTCCTTAGGAAGCATTCCCTCTTGCATGTGACTAAAGAATGAAATGTAATTATTGATCCTATTTTTTTAAATCCACTCCAGTTTTGATGTGACATCTGAAATATCCATTTTCATTTTTGCAACAGTTGAGCTGAGCATTAAGCTTTCAGACTGATGTTAACAAAATTGGCGTAATAAAGTCAAATGCCTTATTCTTTTTAATAGTTCTTTAGAAAATCATACTTCACAGTTAATCATGCCTCTTCAATTGACTATCCACAAAAAGTCAAGTGCCTCTAAAAGTCCTCAACTTAAATGATATTGCTTTGATGGTAAATGTAGTTTAACAACCATTTGAAGCCTATTTAAAGACAAAAATGATACTACATTTTTTATGGTCTTTTAGTATAACTCATTAAGGGCCGAAAATATTAGTTTCTTTGTAATTGAGTTTTTACAACTTCTTATGGAAAGAAGAGTTTAATAAAATACGTTTTAGCTACATCAATGAAACAGCTACATATTTTAAAATGTGAATACTTAAGAGAAATACCTGCTTTAACCTCTGAATTTGAATCTACATAGACCATCACAGAGTTTTTCCAGGAATATGTCCTAGTAGATCAATGCTGAGAACATTAAAATATTCAGTCAATATTTATTAAAAATATTTATTCTACCTTTAATGGAGATTTAAAATGTTACTAGAAGTTTAATAAAGTAGAAAATTTTGAACAAGGGATAAAAAATGGAGCACAGCAGTAGTAGAATTTCTGTGATTTGAGCCTAAAATTGGTTTCTGAGTTTTCTAACCTGTATTTTTTGATTGGAAAGGAGAAGCAACACTAGTACCTTAGAGGATCATTATACTTAGTATTGAATTATTCTCAAAATGAAAGCTACATGTAGTAATATCAACTTGCTCATTCTTTCTCCCCAAATATAACAAAACATGCTCATAATTAACTCCTATAATGTATTGTGATAGCTAATTTTATATGTCAATTTGACAGGGCAAAGGGATGCCCAGGTAGCTGGTAAAACATTGCTGGTGTGTCTATGAGGTTATCTCTAGAAGAGTTTAGCATTTGAAAAAGTACCCTGAGTAAAGATCATCCTCACCAACGGAGGTGGGCATCGTCCAATCTGCTGAGGGCCTGAATAGAACAACAAGGCAGAGGAAGTGCAAATTCTCTCTCTCTGCTTCAACTGAGACAGCCATACTTTCCTGCGTTTGGACATTGGTGCTTCTGGTTCTCTTGTTTTCTCACTTAGAATAGGACATACACCATCAGACCCCAATTCTCAGGCCTTTGGACTCAGGTTGAATTATACCACCAGTTTTCCTGGTTCTCCAACTTGCAGATGGCAGATCGTTGACTTCTAGGTCCCCATAACCACATGAGCTAATTTCTATAAATAAATCTCCTCATACATAGATATATGTGTATGTATGAGGAGATTTGTTATATAATTACAATATACATATGTTTATGGTTTATTTTCATAATACCCCAAATCACAACATCTCTTTAAATTCCCATGTAATTAATGTGCATTTCATAGAAGCAAGTAAAGATAGCTACATTTTCTAACTTTCTAATATCTTTATTTAAAGAAAATTGTTGATATTCCTCCATCAAGCTGTGGAATCCATCTCCCTGTCCTTGAGTCTTGATAGGCCTTTAACTACAGTGAATGGGATATTCTGTGATTTTTGAGGCTGTCATAAAAGGCGATTCAGCCTTTGCCAGGTTTGGAACACTAGCCTTTGGAGCCCAGTACCTATGCTGGGAGGAAGCCAAATATCCTTATCAAAGCTGCATGACCATCAGTAACTGAAGTCATTGTTGGTTTCGTTAAGAAGGTGCCATTATCTATTCCTGTCACACAAGAGGCTGTATTATATTTATAAAAAGCAGGATGGAGGAGGCAGTATTTTTTTATAGGAAAAAAAGGGATGGTTAAAAGACATAAAATTTTTTTTCACAATAGACAATGTTTTCTAAAATATATATGGAAATTGGGAGAAAAAAGGCTTAAGATTTTGTAGTCTTGTAAAGATGTATAGGCAATAACATGATTTAAAAAGCAGGGTGGCCTCTATTCCTCACTCCACATGTAGGGCAGACATTTTTAATAATTATATATCCTTGCCCTTTTTTTTTTTTAATTTATTTTTGGCTGTGTGTGGGCTTTCTCTAGTTGTGGCGAGCGGGGGCTACTCTTCGTTGCAGTGCATGGGCTTCTCATTTAGGCCTTTAACTACAGTGAATGGGATATTCTGTGATTTTTGAGGCTGTCATAAAAGGCGATTCAGCCTTTGCCAGGTTTGGAACACTAGCCTTTGGAGCCCAGTACCTATGCTGGGAGGAAGCCAAATATCCTTATCAAAGCTGCATGACCATCAGTAACTGAAGTCATTGTTGGTTTCGTTAAGAAGGTGCCATTATCTATTCCTGTCACACAAGAGGCTGTATTATATTTATAAAAAGCAGGATGGAGGAGGCAGTATTTTTTTATAGGAAAAAAAGGGATGGTTAAAAGACATAAAATTTTTTTTCACAATAGACAATGTTTTCTAAAATATATATGGAAATTGGGAGAAAAAAGGCTTAAGATTTTGTAGTCTTGTAAAGATGTATAGGCAATAACATGATTTAAAAAGCAGGGTGGCCTCTATTCCTCACTCCACATGTAGGGCAGACATTTTTAATAATTATATATCCTTGCCCTTTTTTTTTTTTAATTTATTTTTGGCTGTGTGTGGGCTTTCTCTAGTTGTGGCGAGCGGGGGCTACTCTTCGTTGCAGTGCATGGGCTTCTCATTGCTGTGGCTTCTCTTGTTGCGGAGCATGGGCTCTAGGCACGTGGGCTTCAGTAATTGAAGCACTTGGGCTCAGTAGTTGCGGCACGTGGGTCGTAGAGCATGTGTGTGCGGGCTCAGTAGTTGTGGCTCGTGGGCTCTAGAGTGCAGGCTCAGTAGTTGTGGTGCACAGGCTTAGTTGCTCTGCAGCATGTGGAATCCTCCCGGACCAGGGATCGAACCCGTGTCCCCTGCATTGGCAGGCGGATTCTTAACCACTGCGCCACCAGGTAAGGCCTCTTTGCCCTTCTGAGTGCACAGGTTCAGACTGTCAGAGTTGGCCTGTGGGATCACACTTTTTATCCATTCCTCTTAAGTTTACTACACTTTCCTGCCTAGAGGAGATAATGTTAGAGAAAATGCATTTTAGTTCCCAGCCTCTGAAATTTCTTGAACGTAGAGTATAGCACTTTCCAACAATCCCTTG
The DNA here is from genome assembly GCF_002837175.3 of Physeter macrocephalus. NCBI lineage: Eukaryota > Metazoa > Chordata > Mammalia > Artiodactyla > Physeteridae > Physeter > Physeter macrocephalus. The sequence continues at coordinate 76,869,596 of NC_041229.1, forward strand.
AGCTGACTTTTAATTTGGTCCTAATAATTTCTGGGGGCTATAATTTGGGCTATTTCCTAGTGTCCTGTCAGTCTATCCTACCTGATTGAGATTAAGGTTGAATTTCAAGTAAATCTTTTGCTCTCATCATTTCTCAGCTAAATGGAAGGAATATAGTCTTATTGTCTGTACATATAAAATGTTTATAATTTTCAAATATTTTACATCTGTAATAACATTTGATACTCATTTTATTGAGGACACTGCTCATATGTTATTTCTTCAGAGGACCTTCTTGAATCACCCCAAGATCCATTCTCTTGCCTGATTTACTTTTCACTGTATTATCTGATATTTTAGGTATTCGTTTTATTTTTTTATTCATTTATTTTCTTTCTTTTCCACAAGGAAAATGTGCATTTCACAAGGGCAAAAAAATTTATCTTATTCACCACTGTATACCCAGTACCTGGAATTGTATCTGGTACATACTCAGTGCTCAAAATATATTATAATTTGAAACAGTCCTGCAAGGAAGATATGGTACCTTTGGTGATGAGGAAGCAAATTTAGTAGGGCTTCTTGATTTGCTTCAGGTACAGAGCCAATAAGCAACACAATCTAGTTGCCTTTACTGGCTTCTATCTGGACACCTCTAGAGATTAATTTTGAACCCAAGTTCAATTATGCTTGATATTTGGAAAATACAATTTAATATGCAGAGGAGTCTGAAAACAATTTAGAGTCATTAACCTGTGAAAGGATACTAACATGTTTATGGCCAGGCATAACATGAGCAAGGTAGACAAACAACCTTTGGGCATGCCCTAGATGCTTGAAACCTGTTCAAGTTTAGAAAGGTCAGTAGCTCGGGATTCTCTACAGCACATCTTTTGGAGGTTTTTAAGGAAAGCCTCTTGCTAAGCATCTGTCAGACATATCTCCCAAACCATTTCAGTTTATGGTTTACTTTCATAACACCCAAAGTCACAGAATTCATTCATTTCCATTGTCATTAATGTGCCTTTCATAGAGGCAAATAAAAATATATACATTTTCTAGCTAATATCTTCAATTGTCCTTCCAAATTTATTAGAAGTTTTCCCCCTTTATGATAATTATGGCTTCTGTTTCAGAAAGAGCTTTCAAATGTCAGTATTAAGTTTGCTTCTTTCTATGTGGCTGGAGATTTTTAGAAGGATGCTTGAAAATATTATATTAGAATCCACATAGAATGGTATACATGTATTTCTATGATGATGTAATACTTCTGAGAATGTTACCTGACTTTCTACTTCACTAAACATAAAATGTAAATATGTGGATAATCTGCTTGGACGATTTAAAAAAATATGTCACTATCAGAACCCTCAAGGACTTGCTCAAAAGCAGTCAGTATCTTACCCGCTTTTCAAAGCAGTGACCTTGAGATAAACTGAAGGGGAACTTTGAAAGGCTCATCAACAGAGACCACACTTAATTGTGTGCATCTACCCCTTCTAAAACTGCACAAAACACAATGCTAACACAATACAGTTGGTCCTTCATATCTGCAGGTTCTGCATGGATTTGGATCCAGGGTTGCCTGAATCCGTGGATGTGGAACCCATGGATACTGAGGGTCGACTCTAATACGTCCCTTTTTATAAGAGACTTGAACATCCATGGGGGTTGGGGGAGGTGTTCTTGGAACCAATCCCCTGTGGACATCAAGGGACAATCATATGACTTTAAGCTCTTTGTAATGACACCCAGGTATGCTTTTCGCCCAGCACTCTTTCAATTTCACTTACTCCTCTTAGGCCTGGAAGAGGGGGGCAAATTGCCACAAGACTAAAAATATCTCGGTTGCATGAGTTCCCATCCTCTTTCAAACACTCAGAAAGGGGCATATCTTGTAGTGAATTACTTACTTCCCCCTCTAGACCACTTTTCAGACTGAACGGTGGTACACGCCCTATCTGCAGTGCATGCCAACACCAAAAGATTAAGAATAGAATACTTCTGGAGGGAACCCGAGTATCATTGTTCATATGCAAGGATTTCAGCAGAGCCCCCATACAAAATTTATCCTAATTTCCCTTTCCATTTTTCTCTCCTCTTTAAGGGATTGGCTTGTGCCTCTTTTTGGAACGATGGTATAGCGTCTTGGTTTAGACCATGAACATATATGCTCAAGCTGCCTGGAATTAAAATTTGGATGACTACTTCCTAGACATGTGACTTTGAACAGTTTGCTTAATCTCTCTGTACCTTAGTTTCCTCCCCTTTCAAATGGAGATTATAATAGAAGCCTAGGATGATTGATTTGCTTAAATTATTAAGTAAACGAAAAGTGCTTTGAACAGGACCTAGCACAGAGTATTTACCTGCTATGCAGATATTTGCTCCCACTCTAGTCCCTGTACACACACACACTCACACACACTCACTTCCATTAACATGAATTTGTGCCTTCTTTGCTTCCTTTTTAAAAAAATTTCTCTCATTAATCATTAATTTGATGTGCTAGATAATCTAATGCATGACAAGAGATTCTCTGGTGAAGGCTGAGTGTAAATGTGACACAGTTCACACTGATTAGCCTAGTGTTTAGAGTATTCAGTGAAATCTTTCCAAGTCATTCCTGTGCTAAAATAGTGACTCTACTATCTAACAAAAACAGACTCCCTTTTCCCTGAAGCGCCTCTGCACTTTATACAAGTCACATTTGGTTCTTACTATGTCCTCTATTATCAATATCTGTCTAAATCTTTCCCTTTAGTGACCAACTCAAAATTTACTTTTATTATGAAGCTTTTCTCTAATTCTCTAGTCAAAATTATTTTCTTCTGCCTCAGTTACTTTTTGGTTTGATTTCTTATCTCTTTCTTTAAAAGAATACTTTTTGAGGTATAATTTACCTACAGAGAAATGCTCACATTTTAAGTTTACAGTTCAAAGAGTTTTGACAAATGCATATACCTATGAAACACACTTCCTACAGATTTAGAACATTTCCTTTACTCCAAAAAGTTGTTTTGAGCTCCTTTTCAGTAAATCCCCACCATTTTTTTTCAGGTAAAATCTGTTCTGCTGTTACCATAGCCTAGACTTGACTTTTTTAGAACATCTTGTTGAAACCAGGTGGTGAATATTCTTTTACATATGTTGGTTATGAATGAAAGAACTTCAGAAAAAATCATGGTAGAGGGTAGTCTAGGGTGACAGCTAGCAATTGTCTCTGTTGTACAATGTCTATCTTAAGTCTTTCCTAAGGAATCTGCTGTATTAGCACAGTGCCTGGCACAGAGCAGGCAGTATATAAATATTTGAGTTGAGTTACATATTAACTGTAGGATTTTAGAAACAATGACTTCACCTAATGGTGAAAATTCAATCAGACAGGAGAGACCGATACTACAAGCAGGCACTTCTCATCCTCCTCACACAATGTCTATTCTCTCCCTATGTTTTAGAGTTTACCCTTCATTGAAGTTGTGCCGATATCTGTTCAGTGAAGCGTGCAAAACAAACCCTTGATCTTGAGAAGAAACAGGCTGGACCTAGAGAATGCTTAATCTGGTATTCTGTTCAAAGTCTGCCTAGAGCACCTCAAGGAAGTTTCACATAAAATGATACTCTTACAGTCTTTACAGAAAGCATTATGAAATGCCGAGTTGCATAACTTAGCACATATTATACATTATCTTGCTGTCACTGAATTGGTAATATCTGTTTAATATGTATAAGTAATTCAGCCTACCCCAAAGTATATCATCTTGTCAAAATAAAGAAATTTTCAAATCCCTCTTGGCTATATGCTTAGTGTGCTGCTGAAGGAGAACTTTCCTGAATTTGGAAAGAAGGAAATCTAAAATATTCAACGCTGGCCACTAGGGACTCTAAATCTATGGAGATCACACAAATTCAGATCATGTGTGGAAACCTCTTAATTAGATTTTTAATCAAGATTATATAACTAACAACAGCCACATGAGTTTTGCCTATATCCAAGTAGTCTACCTTGGAAGGTTATACACTTATTTCTTGTTACAGGACTCTCTGAGATTGGTTTAAGCACCAAGTTATAGAAAACCAGGAAAATAATTTTCCTCACTGTATTTTACATTCATTTTTAATGTATTACCTATCCTAATTACCCAATGCTAATATCACATTTACACCCAAATGACAATGATGTGCCACAGATGAGGAAAGTCTTAAGGATGTGCTTGAACTCCAAAACAAACCCAAAGGAAAGATTCTAAAAATATGAGCAATAACAACATAATTTGTAAGAATATAGCTTGTGAAAGACACACTACACCTAGGAAGTATAAGTTCAGGTATACTGATACACACAGAAACTCATGTTAAGTTGAGTTAAATGTGTATAAAGAACACATTTTACAATTGCTGCTTTAGCAATATCATCCCTCTGGAGAATCCAGCCAAAGGGAAATGCTTATTTATTCTTCCTGTGCCAGGCACAGAGTCTAAATTACCAAATAAGATGGACAATTTTCCTGCTTTAATGTGTCTGTCCTGCTTTCCAGGACAGACACATTAAAGAAATATTTAGAAAATAATCAATGAATTTATTTAGGATGTGTGCAAAAACTCTGACAAATACATGCCTTTTGGGGGTAAGCTTTCACCCAGAACTTTAATCTTATGCAGTGAGTATCGTTACGTAGTATCCTGGTCTATAGAAGTTCAAAAATTGAAGCTAGAAAGAATATGGCTAGAAGAGATCTATTGGAGTCAGGCCTCTGACAATGAAGTAAATGACAGCAGACTACTCATAACAATGTAGAAAAGAGACAAAACTGTAGCTTAGCTCAATAATTCCATACTTTTTCAACTTTTATTCTTATGTCTGTGACTTACTATTTGTTTAAAATCTTACCTGGAAGTGCAAACAAATGAAACACATAAATGCAGGGCGGCTCTTATGGTGATTAGAAGATAGAGAACTTTGTAGTAAAGAAATAGAGGTGGCACTTTTTGTCATTCATTACCACTTCAAACACCAAGCCTGATAGACCTCAAAGAAGTTTCCTCAGAAACCTTAGGATTCTTTAATTTTCCTTAAAAACAGTACAATAATTGATACTATCATGCTACTAAAGAGAGTTTCAATCCAAATCAGTATCTCCTTTAAAAGATTACAACAGTAAGAACAATATGAATAAAAGAATTTATACCAACAAAATAGAGCATTTGATTGAAGTGGAAAACCTTAGATTTAGAATTCTGCTTTTAACTGTATATTTTTGTGCATGTTAGTCACTCTCTATGCTTCTAATAGTTTCCTATTGCTGTTGTAATAAATTGTCACAAATTTAGAGGCTTAAATAATGCAAGTTATTATCTTTTAGTTCTGGAGGTCAGAAGTCTGATAAGAGACTCACAGGGCTAAAATTAAGTTGCTAGCAGGGCTACATTGTTTTTCTGAATGCTTTAGGAAGAGTCTTGCCTATTCCAGCTTCTGTAGGTCCAACTTTCATTAGCTAATGGCCCCCTTCCATTTTCTGAGCCAGCAATAAAGCATTTATCCAAACTTTCTTCTGTTGTCACAATTTTTTTCTTTGATCTTCATATTCCTTCTTTCTTTACCACTTTAAAAATATTGTGATTATAGTTGTACCACTTGAATAATCTAGCCAGAAGTACTCTCTTGGCTTTCAAGGTCTGGGAGTAATCCTCTGTCATCTTGGTTCTACCTTCTATAATTATGGCTCCATCCTCTGAGTCATCCTTCCTTTTTTATGAATGGTAGCATGGAGTTGCAGTTGAGTAGTTTTATTGGCATGTTTCTTGCCTGTCGAATTTTGAGGATCTGTTAGCCTTCTTTTATTTTATCCTCTCTCTGCCCCCTTTGGTCCAGTAGGTCATGTTTCTGCTGGGATAACATTCTCAAGAACCTTGAGGGTCTCCTATCTATTAGATAAGAGATTTTGCTACAGGTTTTTCCTAGGTAGCCCCTTCTTTATTTTTGGCTTTTACTAAGGTAGCTGAGGAGATCTATGAGTCATAAGCTAATCTTTTCAAAATGCCCTTTCTGTAACTAAATACTCTTGCCATTTGGTCTTTCTGGGATATTAGTCAAAGATTGTCCAGTCATACCTTCAGCTTTTTTTTTTTTCCTCTAGAGCAGGTTTTCCTAACAGTATGTTTCTTCATTATATCATCTTTTGCAATATGAATAGGCTGAGAATTTTCCAAATCTTCAAGTCCTTGTTCTTTTTTTGCTTTGCAGTTCTTTCCTCAGTCTTTCACTTTCCTCTTGCTTTTTGTTATAAGCAGAAAGAAGAAACCAGGTTATATCTTCAAAACTTTGCTTGGAAATCTCAGCTAAATATCCAAGTTCTTCATTTACAAATTCTGCTTTCCACATAACTGCAGGAGCCAGCTCAGGTAAGCTTTTTGCCACTGTATACATAGATCCCTTTTCTCCAGTTTTTAATAACATGTTTCTCCTTTCCATCTGAGTAATACCAGCAACACCTTTATTGTACATCTTCTTATTGACAGTCTCTTCATGACAATTTAGGCATTCTCTAAGATGATATATGTTTTCTCCATTATGCTAGTCATTTCTTCCTGAGACCTCATTAGCAGAGTCATTCATATCTGTATTCCTATTTACAGTCTAGTTAAGGCAATGTAGGATTTTTCTATTATGCTCCTCAGAATTCTTCCAGCCTCTGCCTATTGTCCAATTCCAAAACCACTTCTACATTTCTAAGTATCTGTTACAGAAGCACGCCATTCCAGGTAACAAAATTTGTATTTATTTTCTATTTATACTACAACAGATTATCACAAATTTAGTGTCTTAAAGCATATATATTTATTATCTTACAATTCTGAAGTATCACACTGGGCTAAAATTAAGCTCTTGGCAGGACGGTGTCTTTTGGAAGCTCTAGAAGGAAGCTTGCCTTTTTCAGCTTCTAGAGGTCACTATTTTCTTTGGATCATGAACCTCTTCCTCCATCTTCAATCTCAGAAATGTTGGGCCAACTCCTGCTCTAGCTGGATCTCTCTGGCTCTCTCTTCTGATTACCTCTTCCATTTTTAAGGACTCTTGTGGTTACATGGGACACGCCTGGGTAATCTAGGATAATTTCCCTATTTTAAGAACAGCTGATTAGCAACCTTACTTCATTGTGCAATGTTTAATCCCCTTTGCCATGTAACCTAACATATTCACAGATTCTATACCGTGTCACACAGACATCTTTGGGAATAAATATTCTGCTTACCACAATAGTATATTTTTCTCTTCTCTAAAAGAGATTTTACTGGTACGTTTTTAACAGGTTGGTTTTAAGGCATAATGAATTTTAAATGTCACATTGTATGTGGAAGCTTTTTGCACACTATAAAGTTTAAGTTATAGGTTTAAGTTATTTTGATTTTCACAACTTCATTTGTTTTGTGAATTACATTAGAAAGATGTCTGTAAGACATGTATAAAATTTTTAAAAATGGTGTGCCTTTAAAATGATTCCATTAGCCAGTTAGAATGAGAAAACTGGTAAGAATGGTTAGTAATAATAACAGCTTTCACTATTCATTGAGTAGATAAACTAGGCACAGTATTGGGTTCATTTCACGCATTAGTTCCAATCCTCACAACAGTCACGCAAATTAAGATTTACAACCTGCATTTATAGATGTTGAAACTGATACCAAGAATAGTCAAATCATGCAGCCTAACAAAGTCACAGTTATTAAGCTACAGAGGCAGAATTTGAGCTTCAAATTTCATAGTCTTTTCACCACGACACTTTTTTTATCTTGTAACATGAGAAAGACTACAATTTTTATTTTTAACCTACTGAAATTCATCTTGTTTCTGTAGTATAACTTAGTTTATTCTGACAAATAAATTTTCTAAATTAAAAAATGTTATTTTGAATATAATTATGTTTAATTTTTGGATATATTAGTATATAGTGGTACAGATATTTATTTTATATATAAAAAGTGAATAATACCAACATAGTATAAAGGAGGAGGTGGTAATATGCAGGTGAAGGGTCCAGTTAAAAACAATTTCAAAAAAGAGGTAATTTTGAGGAAGCTTTTAAAGGATGGGATAATATTAAACCTAAACAAACTGGTATCAGGAAAAGAGATGTGGAAAAATAAATTGGAATTTCGGGAAAAGGGGCCACCAAAAACAAATGCAAAAAAAAAAAAAGTGAGACATTTTAGATATCTTTAGGAACATTTTGACTGACACATAGATTGCATGGAAGGGAGATGTGTGAAATAAGTCTCGGGAGGCAGGGTAGGGACAGATTGTTCAGCAATTTCACTATTGAGGTTAGGTGTTTACACTTAATTTAGTAGTCATCTGGGAGCCTTGGAATTAGAGGAATTAGAATTAATTCCTTTGAATTAGAAGAAATAGTGTAAAATGTAATTTGTATGAATGATTCTGGAGTGTTTTATGTCAAAAAATCTTTTCTGAGGCTCTAACTTATTGAAAAATTATAATTTAACAAGTGAGAATTTTGAAAGACTGATTTAAGTATTTGTTTTTTGCCTTTTCATTGGTTTCCTGAAAAGACAAAAATGCTTTATTTTCAATTTTGTAGAATGATATGATTATGAAAATTCTATACCATCTCTTTATTAGGACAAGGAGGTTTTCCTGGATTGTATTCCCTATGAAGGAAAATTTTGAAGACAGCATTGAGGAGAAATTCCTACATGCTCCACTGGAGGGTGGAGTAAATGGCAGAATGCTTCTCCTTAGGTTTATGAATTGCAGGGGGGAGGCAGACAAGGCCAAGGAAATGGGGATACAAAAGAGTGGAGGTGGATCTCATCTGTTGCTTTCACTATCTGTGTGATCCTAGGTGTTGAACATTGGATCTCTCAATTTTCTTCTTTGTAAAATAGGAACTAGAAGACATTCTTTTCAAGGTTTTCTTATTTGTTTATTTTTGAGTTGCTTTGTGAATTAGGGGTGAAGATAATATGTGAAAATGATTGGTGCAGATTATAGCTACTCAGTAAATAGGAGTTATTAGCATAGGACCATTAGAAACTGTTTAATAAAAACAGTAAAATAAATCAAGTATATTTGAATGCTTTTGTATTATTGTAATGATTAATGTAGAGCTGCAATGACTTTCAATTTTATGACAAACGTTAATATCCTATATATTACCACATTTGTTGCTCTATTTTCCAGAGCACATATAGAAATATTCTCACTGCTGCTCACCCTGAAGTACATTATGAAATTTTTCCATATGAGAAGGAACTTGATTAAAATTATGGTGTACAATATAGATTTTCTTCTATATTAGAGTGGAGCTTAAGAAATTTGAAAATAAATTCCTACTTTGAATAAATTAGTGAAACCTGAACAATGAACATTAATTCTTCTTCTTTAGTATTCTATGAATTTACACTGCATTGTATTTGCCTGTCATGGATTTTTCTTTCTTTCTTTTCTTTTTAATACCTGGATTTTAAAACTTTCTCCATAAATAAATATTTTCGCTTGGAAATACGACCTTACCATTGGTCTAAGTTTATACTTTCAGTTCCCCTTTGATGTCAGGATTTGAGATTATTGGGAAAAATTTTACCCTATATTACTTTACTGTAATCTAATAGATTTTGAATCATACTTTTAAAAAGTTTTTGTTTCTTAATCCATTGAGGTTTGAAACTATTGGCCTGTTTCTTCCAATTATTGGGCTGAGAGTGCTGTCTCTGGATGTTATCTCACCTGCTGATGCTAGATCTCACCACTTCCAATCATCAGTTCTCAGTCCAGGCAGTGACCTTAGTTTTAGCTCCTAAGGGTAATGACAACCTTTCTCTTTGGGTGGCCAACACTTGACTTTTTTCTTTTGCTTTTGAGAGGGCATGCCCCTGTCCCAATTCCAGAGGCTCTCAAATTTACCTTTTAATTTGTTTTCTCATATGAAGCTAAGATTTTTTTCTATCCATGATGATGTTTCGTCAGGTAAAATATTTATGCATATTTATAAAAAAATTAAGAGCTATTTTCCATATTTAATAAATATAGCCCTTTCATTTGGGAAAAATTGAATATATATTTTTGAAACCAACTCATTAAACTCTTTAAAATGATGTGGCATATACACTCAAACACAGACACATAACCATATTCAGTATTCCATTGGAGTACCTCTAAAATTTTAAATATACATTTCCCATCCCCGAATGTGTATTTCATGTCATGTCATCTCAAATCCCAAATGAATTTTAATGATTTTGAAGATATTCAACCAGCCATTTCCAGGGCGATAAGGTATCAATCAACGTAAAGATGGAAAATGTAACTTTATTATAGAAAACATACAGATCTGGAAAACATAGGTAGGTACTAAATTGATAGTCTAGAAAAGTTACTTTCAGCTTTAAACCTCATTATTAATAATGTCTTGGAAATCTTTAGGATTGTTGTTAATTTTGTGAAAACTTCCATCAAGTTTCTTTCAAATATGCACCATAAAACATAAAAAGCTCATCAAAACCCTAAAGTTCTGGCCCTGTATATTTCAAACCCTGTCCCTGTCACCCGCATGCCACATACCGTAGGACATACTTATACTGTGGGAAAAGTTTGGCCCTTGATGTCATTTTTGCCATATTTTTTAGCACAGTGAGCAGAGGTCCGAGGAGTCATCTTTATATTGGACAGCTAAAGTAATTATACGTAGATATGACTATGTACACAATATCTCACTAAACCCAAACTAAATGTATCTCTAGATCAGCCTTCCCTTAGCTGGATCTCATAACTGTGCATAACAACTGTAAGTGGTGTGGCATGAGAAGCTGCAGTGGAAATAGAAAGCAGTCGGAATCTAATTGTGGTTAAAATATTTTATGTTTTGTAAATTTGAGAGAATCATATGACCTTGTAAACACATTTTCTTTAGGGCACCTTCTGGGGCCTTAGGAAAGGTCTATGCAAGTGTGGGTCTCTGGAACTTTCCTCAGTTTCACAGTAGGAAGAGGAAAAATATTTTATACCGTGTCATTTCTCAAATGTCAGCACTCTATGTTTTAGTAATCTTATTGTTCATGTATATTTTATGGTATGTCACTACAAATCCTTTTAGAGAGCAAGTGGTAAATAAATTATGAGCTAATACACAAGTAGGATGGGGAGTCAGAGACCTCATATCTCAGCTTTGCCACTTGCTGGTTGTGTGACATTAATACTCAATGTCTCTGTGCTCTAAGTTCCTAAACTCTGAGGTGTAAGACCTGAAATTAAAGGTGGATATTACTCTATTTGGTAAGGCCAGAAGGACCTCAAATATCCTAACCACAAGTTTCCCTCCCCATTCTGCTCCCACATGTAAGATCCCCTACCCAAACAACCTTACTCATCAAAGGGACCAGGTACAGTTCTTGCTTATCCGTGAGTAGTGGGTTTCAGCCTTCATAACCCTAGGATGGGAATCCCTCCCTCACTAATGGGGTGGGCATTTCATTAGCAAAACGATATCCCGTTCAACTTTGTCATGCTGTGATTGATACATAAAGATGCATGGCTACCTTCTGTAGAGAGAGAAACCATTTCTCACTGACCTCCCTGTGACTCCCAACTTCTATTTCTCAGTCTATTCCCCACACCAGCTCCAAGCAGGAACAAATCTAGTACAGATGTTCTTCTAGTTCACAACCCTTTGTACACGAAACCTGTGAAATTTATTGTTCTTTGCTCTCAATTATATGAAGACAGGTCACAATTGCCTCCCTAGCCAAAAGGCCATCTATATTTTCATACAAATCTTAAAGGCCTTTAGGGAATTCTATTTTCATTTGTCATGAAGCGATTCAAAAGAAACCTTCTTTTTCTCTTTTGGTAACCTTGTTGCAAAAACAGGAAAATATGTCATATTTAATCTTGGAAAATAAAATAGAACAATGCCTATAACATGATGTGTGTTTCAAAACCATTATCGATTATTAATTGCTACTATTAATGTTTTATCCTATAATTATGGATACTCTATCCTATGATGAATATCTAAGTAAAATGCTTAATGTTAGTTTTCTTTATTTTCTCAGTTTCTAATACCTGAATACTTCAGTTTCTGCGCTTCCAAAGGTCATGACCATGGCAGTTATCCTATAGGCACCTTCTCGAAGCAACATCCTTGTTTAACGATTTTAAAAAATGATTATTTAATGATCAGTTCTCATGTGGTCATTACAGTAGTATGCAATGACCATATAGGATTTAATTTATTCCTCATATCAACTCTATGCATTAGGTATAATAACCGCTATTTTACAAATAAAGGAACTGAGATTAGAGAGTATAAAAGCATAAATGAGCTAAAACACGCAACCAGTAACTGAACAGAGCTGTGCTTGAACTCCCAGCAAAAACTGCTGTTTAATCATTTCATGTAACTAACTCCAGCGTATTCTGAAATCCCAGGGCTCATGAAGCAATGTGAGCAGACCTACTTTTCTTAGAGGAAGCAGTAAGATTTACTTTTTTATCTGTCAGTGCCCACATTCAGCCCTGCTACCTCAAGAAGTGTTTCCCCACACAAGTGGACTGTCACTTCCAGACCTCTGCTGAGGACTTTTCTTTCTGGTTCACTTACCTTTTTCACTATGGCAGAATTACCCATAATGCCACCTATACCTCACAAGTTGCCTTCTTATTGACCTTTCCTTCTCCGCCAAAGGAGCATATGACTTTACCCCATTCCAGGTCTTTCTCACACATTTCAGCCATGAGATGGACATCTCAGACCCTCCCTCATCCTGCCTCCCCTTGCTGCGGCATCTCCCGTTGCGGAGCACAGGCTCCGGACGCGCAGGCCCAGCGGCCATGGCTCACGGGCCCAGCCGCTCCGCGGCATGTGGGATCCTCCCAGACCGGGGCGCGAACCCAGTTCCCCTACATCGGCAGGCGGACGCGCAACCACTGCGCCACCAGGGAAGCCCTCATCCCAGCATTCTTAAACCAACATTCCACTGGATTATTTGTTATTTGCATAGAATAGTGCATATTTTACAGAGGCGCCTATTTCTCAAAAAGACAAACAGGGAAGGGGTTTCTGAAAAAGCAAACAGGGATTTTCCTCTATAGGTCTTAATGTTGATTGTTAGTTTTTTGCAGCCTGTGAGGTGTACTGGAGTCTGTTTAGAATTAACCAGCCTCAGCAAGAATGTTGCCAATTTCCTTGGCAAAAGAAAAACAAAGAAGATGGGGTTTGAAAACTAGACTTTTGTCATTCTTGTTTTTATTTTTTATTTTTATTTCCCCTTTAACAGTTAAAGTAACACCTTTATCCATCAAAGGACAGAATGAAATTGTAGCAACATATGTTTTCTTTCACATTGGTAAGATGCTCAAATACTGGATGACTCTTAAAAGCCCGTATCACGATGAGCAGGGTAATGGGCAGGGTTGAAAGGAAGCAGGGAGAGGAAGGTGTGAGAGAAGAGTCAGGGGAGCAACAAGGCTGTTAGAAGAATTGTCCAGATATTTCTACAGGGATCTAAAGTAGAAGCGAGGAGGATAAAAGAAAGTATGACAGGATGATAGGAATTCTCAGGTGGGGATATGCATGGATTTGAAAAATTATGTCTAATGTTTTAAAATTATTTTATGTGTGAGAAACATTAAGAAACAGCCTTGCTCAGAGAAATTTGAGTGAAAAATCAGCCTCCACAAAAATCCCTGTAGTACAGGGTTTGGGAAGCTTCTGGGTTGGCGAGCACATCTACATGCCAGGAGGGTGGTAGTGCATGTAGGATTAGAGCATTGCTTTAGAGAATCTTAAAAATACCTAAATAAATCCTTTGATTCATATCTACCATAATTGATTACATTTGTCTCCTCTCAATTTTCTTGTAAAATAGGACAATTTATTATGTATCATTTAAAATATCACAGCAACTAATAAGGACCTACTGCATAGCACAAGGAACTGTACTCAATACTCTGTAATGGCCTATATGGGAAAAGAATCTAAAAAACAGTGGATATATGTATAACAGATTCACTTTGCTGTACACCTGAAACTAACACAACATGGTAAATCAACTATACCCCAATAGAAATCAAAAAAAAAAAATCACATCATTGCTCAGCAATGAACTTGTGACATAGGCAGCTAGATGTAATCAGGATTTTCCTGTAAGAGAAAGGCATAAATAAAGAAAAGCCATGAGGCTTTAAAATCTTTGTATATTAAATTAGCACCTTTTGCACTTTGCAATTAGCAAAGTGAGTATTGATTATATTAACAGATTCAATTGAACAGATAAGAAAGGCAATTGTGTGAGACGTCTGCAATATGTCTTTTTGGAGAGCATGATGTTTAACAATGGATTGCATCTGTATATATTGGAATAATTTCCTGCTATTATCGAAAAAGCTGAAAACTTACTTCTTTTTTTTTTTTTTTTTCCACTTTAATACCAGGAGTACAGTATAGCATAGGATTAAGACTTTTACTCTGGAGTGAGACTGCCAGGGTATGAATCCTATTTCCCTAACTCGCTTGCTATATGATCTTGGTGAAGTCACTCAGTTTTCCAAGTCTCAGTTTCCTCATATGTAAATTTTAGATATTCTAAGAATGCTTTAGTACAGCTTGTAAAGCAATAAAGTTCTCAATAAATGTTAAATGTTTCATAGTCTTTTGCAAATATCTTGTCTTTGCCAAGGACACAGAGAACATGTTTCATCTTGCCCTGTAGAGGAAGCAATCTTCCTCTAAAATGTGCAATCCACTTTGAATGAGAATGTCCAGGGTTTGAGTTCAGGATTCCCTACTTACTGCTGGATAAGTTTGGGAAAGTCATTCAGCTTCTCTGAGTTTCAGTTTTCTTGATTGTAAAATAAAAATTATAATATTTTGAGAAGATTTTTTGTAAAACTTAAATGATTCATGAATCACTTGTCACACAGTGACAATTATGTCCCCTTTCTTTTCCTTAAATTTTCCTAACTTTTTTGTAGAGATATACTATTAATAGTTTTTAGCAAGTATCATATTAAAATGGAATATGAATTCAAAATACATCAATCTGCCTAACTTTCCTATTTAATACTTGGTAAGTTTGTAAGGCACAATACCTCTGAATGTCCTGTTATGTACAAATATATATATATATATAATATACATACATATATAATATATACTTATATATACATATATGCATATACATTTATTCCTTTTCCAATAGTTATTAAATTACATTACTTTTATCAAAGGGACCTTTCTCTAAAGCTCAAGCCAATGTATATCATGCTTTCTGGATATTAGACTGTGTATGGGAAAGAGGAAGAATTTATACTTCCCTAACCAAGTTTATAATATTTAGATTTTTAAAGGTTGACATAGAATTCCAAAATGTTTAGTAAAATCCAGATAATTCCAAAGGGGTGATGAATGTCAAATGATGTGAGGGGCTTACAAAGAGAAGGCTGTAGGAGAGCCCCCAGCAGGCCTGCCCAAACATTTATAGACTCCTTGGAGGAGATGGTATTTGAGAGGAGATTGAAGCCTAGGCAGGGTGTGTAATGTTGGTCTGGAATGGAGAACAACTAAAACAAAGTTAGGATTTAGTGCTTTTACTATTGGTGTGGAGCAAAACACTCACAGCATAGTGGCATGAAACAACTATCTCACTGTGCTCACAGACTCTGTGTGACAGGAATTTAGAAAGTGACGTGTCTTTGCTCCACGACTTCTGGGGCCTTAGCTGGGCATGGAGGTGATGTGATGGCTGGGGCCAGGAATCTTCAGGAAGTTTCTTCACTCAGCTATTTGGCACATGGCTAGAGTGATTAGAAGGCTGGGTTCACCTGGAGCTGTGAATTGGAACTCTTACACATTGCCTCATAATGTGGCCTGGGCTTCTTAAACATGGTGGCTGGATTTTGAAAGAAATTGCGAAAGAGCAAGTGGCCCAAGAGAACAAGGTGGAATTGCATTGCCTTTCTCTCCTGGCCTCAGAAGACACACAGTATCACTTCTAAGCATTCTGTTAGTTATACGTGAGTCACGAAGGCCAGTCTAAATTCAGGAAAGTGAACATACACGAAGTGCAGGCTTATCTGGAAACTACCACGTAGAGAAAAACAGTGACTTACTCTTCTTATTTCTCACAGCAATAAATATGAGATACTTATTGTTTGGGATATATGATTTCAGGGATGGGTGAGATAATGTTTGTAAGGGCTCAGAAGCAACTAGCAACATCCAGATCATTGTGAATTTCCTACTCTTTAACTAGTTCAATTTAAGGTATGGAAGTTGGTTCAGAAGATTGGAACTGAACAGTAAACTGAGCAATCAGAGAGACTGTCTAAAAGACCAGAATTTTTGCAATCTCATTAGAGAAAAGTGAGACAGGAAAAACCCCAAATATCAGATGGATGAACAATTTTTTTCAATTTAAACATTTTGTGATCAAAGGTGAATTTTGCCAATAGCTTTATTTGTTTTTTGAGGCAAATGGCACCATTACAACAGGGCCTTTCTATGGCTCTTTCTATATAAATCACCATGATCTTCATTAAAAATAAAATCCTCTGGATACTCCACAACATTTTCAATGTGTTGAAAGACAGAGTCTTTAAATTAAAATTAAATTTGCCAACTTGACCTTGGCAGTGGGAACTTGACCCTGCCATTACTTAGTTATAATTTTGGAAATGGATCATAGAAACATAGAATCTTAGAACTTCAAAGGACAGGGGGAATCATCCATCCAGTGCTTGTAGCTTATATTATAAGGGTACTGAAAATCAAAGTTAAATGACTCACTCAAGATCATAGAGGGAATTAACAGCACAGCTTCTAATTTTAGAACTTTTTTCAATACGTGCTTGTGAAATACCTCTTCTCCCTGTCTTTCTTATGTCTCATTCTCCCCAGTTCTGAAACTTTTCTGTCATTAAAAAAGAAACCACTTTTGTCAGATTGGAAACATTCTTTCTCATCAAATTGTAAAGAGCACAGTGTTAATACCACATTCCAACACAGCTTAAGGAGCTGATTACTGTGACCTTGTCCCAAATTTTTACATGGAGGTTGGTTGTTATTATTTGACAATTGATGGAAAGTTTTGTGATTTTGACAGATTTAGATGGCAAGCAGATCCTCAATATTTTATTGCTGTTAAATTTGCAAATGATTTAGGTAATGGCAGTTATTTCACATTTGTTCATAATGTAGAGTGCTTAAGCAGAGATTGCCTTAGTTTTAAAAAAGTTTCACCACACATTTGTGATGATAGTCAAGTCACGTACATTATTTTAGTTTGAAATAAATTTAACTAAAACTTTGCTTTCAGCAACAAGGATTAAATTATAAATAAAACAAAACTTATCATTCTCATTTATTAATTGGTTGGTTGATGGATTAATTCAACCAACGGCAGGATTGAGTTCCAGTTATTTACTAGAAACTGTGTTAGAAATTGGGAATATTTAGTGCCCTTAAGGACCTCAAGGTATGTTCAAAAACTACTCATATGGCTTTTCCTCCACGGGAGTGGAGAAGAGGAAATGACATCTAACTTGAGTCATCAGGAACATGAATTAGTGGCCTGGGAAAACCAGAAAAGGGACAAAGGAGATCATATGTTATGCTCCTTTCTCCCCTGAATCCTGCCTAGATCAAGGTCTCTTCCTATGGAAAACTACTGCTAATCATTCTGGATCTCAATGACATTTTTCTCTTTGTGATTGGAATATTTTCTGGTTTTTGCCTTTCACTGAGGTTTATCTAAATCGACTTTAATGGATATCTCAATAACTACATACATACATATATATGTGTATATATATATATATATTTCATCTCTAACAACACTGAAATTTCTTTGGAAAGAGGGAGAATTTGTTCTTCTCAAATTATCTGGGAAAATCTTTTGGGATTGTAGATTACAAAAATTATTTGTTGAATAGTTTAACTTTCACCAATTAAGGTCCATACATTTCTTCTTATTCAGTTTAAATTCCATAGTACATCTTTTTAATCGCCACTTGGCAACCATTCTCAAATCTTTACCTCTTACTTTTCTCTAACCCTCAACTCAAATTTATCAGTGAGCTGTTGCCACAAGAATACTCACAACAAACCATCCCAAAAGAAATTAAAACAGCAATAATTTATTCTTATTATTGCATTTGTGAATCAGTTAGAATTGGGTGGATATAGGCTGAGTGGATCTTGATCTGGCTCTAAGTTATAGATTCTGCCCAGTTCTGCTCTATGCATCCCTAGTCCTCTTGAACCAGCAGTTAACCAAGTTGTGCTCTTCCCATGGGAAAGGCAGGAGAGCAAAAGAGCAACAGTAATCATGAAAACACAATTTAAGTCTCTGATAATGTCATCTTTTATCCAATTGGACAAAGTAAGTCACATGGCCAAGCCCAAAGTCTCAAAGGGTGAATAAATATATTCTGCTTACAATGATAGTAAAAATGAGTGTAGATTTATAGTTCTGTGATATGAGTGTGAAAAGAAGATAGCAATAATCCAGTCCACTGTCCTTGTTAAACCCAATTACCCCTCTACACCAGTGTTGCACTGGGAAACTAAACTCCCAAACTTGCAGACTGGTCTCACTTTACATTCATGCCCACTGATCTCAATGAGGCATTCAATACCACCCAAAAATCTTACATGATAGTCCAGAAAGTTCATTCTCCCACTCTCTTTTTATTTATTTATTTTATTTATTTATTCTTGACTGCATTGGGTCTTCATTGCTACATGCGGGCTTTCTCTAGTTGCGGCAAGTAGGAGCAGGGGCTACTCTTCATTGTGGTGCACGTGCTTCTCATTGCGGTGGCTTCTCTTGTTGCAGAGCACGGGCTCTAAGCATGCGGACCTCAGTAGTTGTGGCACGAGGGCTCAGTAGTTGTGGCTCACAGGCTTAGTTGCTCCGTGGCATGTGGGATCTTCCCTGACCAGGGCTCGAACCCGTGTCCCCTGCATTGGCAGGTGGATTCTTAACCACTGCGCCACCAGGGAAGTCCGTCCCACTCTCTTTAAATCAGTTGTTTCACCCACTTCTCTCTCTCTTCAAATGTGGTTACATTTTGTCTTTCTCCACTAGAATATGATCTAATGAGAGCAGAAATCTTTGAATGTTTTGATCACTGATGCATCCGGAGATCTCTGAACAGTATCTAAATAGTATGCAAAAAAAAACCCCACACACTCTACATATTTTAAATTAATATAGATTATCCTCATTTTGAGTAAATAATTAGTTTAATATATCATGTCCTTTCTTATAAGTTACATTAAAATTATATTAAAATAAGAACCTTTCTTTTAACTAATACAAACACAGAAATAGTCATGCTTAGGGAAAACAATGTACAAAAGATCTGAATTTTTAAATGAAGCATTTATCACTTTCCTTCTGATTTATGCACTAGCTTCAAAACCTTGGAATTATCATTATTGTTGTTGTTGTTATTATTATTTACTGAGTATCACGACAACCAATCCGGTGATGGTACATTAAGAGATAATTTAATTCTATGTTTATTGGCTGCTTACTCTCTGCCCTATGCAAGTCTGAGCACTGTGGATATAGCAGTGAAGAAATGTGGCTCTTTCCGTCAAAGAATTCTTGTCTAAGGCAGGAAGACAAATATGTACATTAAGTCACACTTCGGTATGATAAGTCTGATGATAGGGGCTTAAGATAGCACTGAGGAAGAAATTAAATTTCTGTGAGACAGTCACTGGAGTCCTAACTTTAGACTATGACTTTGAACTGGCTCATGTATGGTGTGTTTAAAGTTACCAGGTGTGTAAAAGTCTAACTGCATTACAGTCACAGAATATATCACAGCTAGAAGGGAGAATAATCCAGCTTCTTCATTTTAATTTTCATAAAACTGAAGGCCAGAGAAGGGATGGGATTTAGCCAATGTCATGCAGAGATTTTGAAATTAAGTTTGGACTAAAACTCACAACTCCTAGTTAATCTTCTTTCTATTATATAACAGCACTTCCCTGCAAATGAAGAAAGGATGCCGCTGGTTTTTATTGCTGTAGCAGACTCTAGGTGCTGTGCAAAATTTTGGCATATACTTGTTTTTTTACAAAGCCTATATTTTGTTTGTGTCACACCTCTCTTATGAAACTCAGGGAAATACTGATTAGTTCAAGCAAATAGGACAATCTTTTTTTTTTCTGTGATGTGGCAGAAAGTCTGCTAGAAGAGATTTTGGGGAAATGTTTTCTCACCAATTAAAGAGAAACAATGAAAGACAATCTTCTTTTACCAAGAGGAGTTTGTGTTGGCCTGTGATACCCTGAATTTAATAAAAACCTTATGATCAACAGGAGGACCAAGCTGACATACTGAAGATGGGAGAGAAGAAAGATGAAAAAGTCCTGGGTCCTTGATGACACTAATGGGCCATTGGCTTAAGCAACACTGGAGCTGTCTTTTCTAGGGACTTTATAAGTGACATGATTATTCTACCTTATGGTTTAAACCAAATGAATCAAAATTCAGTGTTGCTTCAACTAGCTCAACTTGTTTCTAAGATACTCATCACTCTAAATCATGGGTAATAATTCGAAAATGCACTAAAACAGAAACACTTTTTAAAATTGTCAAATATTTGTTTTAATTGCTCTATTGAATTAAATCATTTTTTAAAATTTTGAGATAATTTCACATTTATATGAATTTGTAGGAAAAAATGCAGCTATATTATTTATACTCTTTACCCATTTTTCCCTATTTTGAAGAACTATAGAATGCTATCACAGCCAGGCTATTGATTTTGATATGGAACATTTTTTATCACCCTATGTTCCCCCCCTTATAACAACACCTACAACTATCCTTTCATTTCTAGCCATTGGTAATCTAGTCTCCGTTTCTGTAATCCAGAAATTGATTATACAGCATGTAACATTTTGGGATTGGCATTTTTCATTTGGCTTGATTTGTTGGAGATTGATACAAGTAGTGTGTACCAATAGTTTGTTCCTTGTTTTGCTGAATAGTATTCCATGACAAGGGTATTCTCCCACTTGTTTAACCACTCACCTATTGAGGGACATCTAAGTTGTTTCTATTTAGTACTATCATGAATAAAACTACTGTGAACATTCTTATACATGTTTTGTGTGGACATATGTTTTTATTTCCTTGGGTAAATGTCTAAGAGTTTGATTTCTGGGTTATATGGTAGTTGCATGTTTATTAAAAAAAAACACAAAAAATGCCAAACTGTTTTCCAACAAGACTCTACTATTTTACATTTCCACTAGCAATGTATGAATAATGAATATTCTCACCAGCATTTGGTGTTGTCATTATTTTATATTTTAACCCTTCTGACAGGATTGTAATGATATCTCCTTATAGTTTTAATTTGCATTTTCATAATGGCTAAGTGGTGAATTATGTTGAACAACTTTTCATGTGTTCATTTGTCATCTGTGTATCTTCTTTGATGAAATGTCTGTTCAAATCTTTTCTTATCCATTTTCATTGAACTGTTTGTTTTTTACTGTTGAGTTATGAGAGTTCTTTATATATTCTAGATACTAGTTTCTTTGTTGGAAAGGCAGTTTCGAATATTGTAAGTAGCTTGTCTTTTCATAATCCTCATGTGGGCCTTCTCAGAACAAATGTTTTTAGTTTGATAGGTTATAATTTGTCAATTTTTTCATATATTGATTGTGCTTTTGGTGTCAATTGTAAGAACTTTTGGCCTTACCACGGATCCAAAAAATCTTCTCTAACTTTATTCTAAAATATTTATTATTCATAATTTACTTTTAAGTCCATAATTCATGTTTTAGCCAATTATTGTATAGGTATTAAGTTTAGGTAGTCATGGTCTCCGTTTTCCCCAAAGATACCCAAGTGTTCCAGCAGCATTTGATGGAAAAACATCCTTTAATTGAATTACTTTTGCACCTTTGTCAAAATCATATTTTTATGGGTGTAATTCCAACAGAAAGACATAACCTCTAAAATAGCTAAAACAATTTAAAAAAATAAAAGAATCATTCTACAATTTGAAGACTTATTTGATAGACAGTTGCAGTACTTGCAGAGAGATAAACACATATTAATAGAACAGAACAGAGAGCACCCAAAAAACATTCTTAAATGTATTTTTTTTTCTTTGTCTTTAGTTGTTAGAAGCTTAATTATAAAGTTTGACATAGATTCATTTGGGTTTATCCTATTTGTTGTTGCTTAGTTTTTTAATCTGTGAGTTTATGCCTTTCACCAAATTTGGGATTTGATTCAGCTTGGTATTGTCAGGGAGACTTTTGTCCAGTCCCAGGGAGGACTGAATGTACCTGGGTGGTCTTTTAATGCTAGTTTGGGGATCAGTAAACCCTGGATCTGGATCATCTTTTTCTTTAAGATTGGGGGTTGTAAGTTGCCATGTTGCTATGTTTCTTCTCTATTCTGGAGTATTCAACAAATTTGCATTACTCTTTTTACCTCTCAGAATTGCCTTTTGTTGACTTCTTGCTTTATTTCTCTGGTTTATAGTTATATTTTGTGAGAAGGAATAGGGAGAGAGAAATTTATATCATCTTATCTAGACTGGAAGTTTCTGTGTTTAGTTTCAACTCTGAATTTTAGCCTCAGCCATACCAGAGCATGGAGTGTAGCTTCTGGCTGGTTTAAATTTTTTTATCCAACATTCTGGTCTCAAATGGTTTACTCTGAGAATAGAATATCAGTGTCCTCTGCAGCAAGTTGTTTGATTAATGAATAATAATTTTAGTTGCAATTAGAATACTATACTATTTAATTAGCTAAGTCTAATGGTTCTCCTATCAACTTGTGGGCTAATTGTTAAGTTAAAGTTTAAAGGAAGAAAGATAGAAAGGCTATTATTCAAAAGTGAAAGAGGAAAAGATGGATGTTGGCCCCCTAGGAATTAATCCACACAGACCTGTGGTTAGGATAAATGACAATGCACATAAACTGCATAGTAGGCATTCAATACACTGTAACTTTATTATTTTCATTATTGTCACAACCATGTTTAGAATCAAACCAATTCAATTTGAGTAGCAGGGCATTTAACAATAAAGTCCTAGGAGCATCAAAAGCCCTTTACAAGTCCCAAATCTCCTCATGGGCTGCTGTATTACTACTAATTACTAATGTTAGCATACTCAGAAAACCCCAAGATGCAGTTACTGGGATTTGTATGAAGAAATCTCCAGTGTCTGAAAAATGAGCTTATCACTGCCCATAATAGGCTAAGTGATTGAGCTCTCAGGTTCCCTGCAGGCCTAAAGTTCTTGCTTCCACATTTTTCCCCTAGTTGGATTTAAAAAGGAGAACAGCAATTCTGAAAGATGGAAAAGATTAAAGATGGAGTCGAGAAATCTATAAAGTTTCTTTGAGAAGCTGTTGGCCAGAAAGACCCTATATGTGGAAAGTCAAGTGCTCACTCCTCTGTAGTATAAACGTCCCCTCAACACATGCACACAGGCACAGGGACATCACAGGCAAAGCATTATGATTGAATGACATAATCTGGAGCAATCATTGGAAATCTTGTCACAGAATGACAGTTATTTTGTTTTTAGTTTCACTTATGCCATATATTGCAAGATTCACATTCTCAGAAAATAAATATAATACTGACCCATGTTTCACAGTCTGTGTATGTAGCTGATCTCATAGATTTAATGTTGATGCCAGGCACAGGGGATGGCATTATTTTGTCCTAATAGTTAAATAAATGTTTTACCCTCTGAGGACACAAATAGGTATGTAATAAGTTATATGTTCTAAATTAATTTATATTGTTTATTACATGAAAATGTATGTGAGAAGAATTAAATAAGTGGTGGCAAAGTATAATACAAATAGGAAGGATTTTTGTAGACAGATGGACTAGAAGCTGAGATCTGGCTAAACTGTTTATTACTTGTACTCATTTGATCAAATTATTTGACTTTTCTGAACCTATCTTCTTTCTATAATAAATGCAATGATGCCCAGTTCTGAAGGCCGTGAGGCTGAAATAAAAAAATATGAAGAGAGCTCCTAAGATAGGGCTTGGTACATAAATAAGGATTTTCTTCCCCCTCTCATTAATTAATAATATTTCAAAGACTGTACATATATATGTATATATGTACATATATACACACATATACATATATGTATATACACACAGACACACAAATAGATAATTTTATATATGTGTTATACATTAGAGATTAGAGAGTTTGAGATTAGGGGATGGTTACTTAATAAATTTCCAAATATCTTGAATTCCAAAAGTTTGGAAAGGGTAATAGAAAGTATATTACCTTGAAACATATAAAATTGCTGGTTTGGAGTTATTAAGGTTGCCTACCAGATCTAGTAAGGTCTATTAGGTCTCATAGTCTATACTGCTTGTGTTTGGCAAAGTCTATAAAGTGAATAAGAACAAGTACTAGGTCTTGAAGGATGGACAAGATCTAAATAGACAGGATTGGAGAATCTCATGTAGGGAACACAATCATGCTGTGGTGACAAGTTGAACAAGCCAATTCTGGCAAAACTGTTTTTCCCAGTGATAGAGGCAAAAGTTTGCCCTTCCTGTTCAGCTAATGTATTCAAATTCTAAAGAAGAAAGTGACTTCATACTTATCAGGAACTGCTTTAATTACTTTTATTCATTCTAATCCAATTATAATCAGCTCTCTGAGTACTTGATAGGATAGTGTAAAGTCACTGAGCTCTTGTTCTTCATGAATAATCTTTCTATTCCCAGGGAAGTAATTTTATATAGCGAGAACCATTACAGTCCTGCATCTCATTTCCAATCAGATTGTCCATTGCAATTTCTAGGGTATAAGATGTGCTCAAGCATCAAAGGAGGGATATTCACTGACCCTTTTATGTTGCCAGTACAATCACACACAGAGAATTATTTGGTGCATCACATGAATTCCCCAACGCAGTAAGTGCAGATGATGGAAAGCCTTAGAGACCAGTGCTGACACTTGTAGCTAATGAGGAAATTTGCCAGAAAAGGGAAGAATCCCATGCTGAGAATCAAATGTGTTACAGTGGATATGACAAAAGCTTTGGCCTCAGGAACTCCAGTGTCAGAAATGTGTCTGTCATTTGCAGGCTTCAGACCTTGGACAATTTACTTTAATGCATCTATGCTTTAATTTCTTTATCTATAGAACAGATCTGCTCTACATGATGAATGTGTTCATTGTGAGCCACAAATTTGATAACATGAACAAAATGCTTTATAAATGGTAAAGTGAGGTCCAAAAGCTTGTTTTGTTATGAGAAGTCACTATGTATCAGACACTTTCAGATGTATTAGGTATAGGTATACTGAAGAATCAAAAGAAATTTTAAGAAATTAAAAGAAAGACAATAAATAACTTCATGTAATACAAAAGTTGAACGAAAAAGAAAATATAATCAGAGTTCTCTATGTGGCTCAGCTGTGAAGAATAGTTACATGGTTACAGTAATGGGAATATGAAATAATGATTTGGCAAAAAATTGTAAAATTGTTATATTGAAAAAATAGAGGAAGAAAGTTTAAGAGGGTTGGAATAGACATTAAGAAGTTTGTACAAGAGAACTATATTCTCATTCAACATTCTTGGAAGTCAGTGTGTAGTGTCAAATACTTAATGATGGTATAAATATTATTTAGAAATATGGAGGTAAATAGCAAGAAAAAAGAACTGAATTACTTGAAAGTGGCTGTTCCTAGGTTTTGGAAACCGGGGTTGAAGAGGATGGATAATATATTTAGGATTCTGAATCATATTGCAGAATCATATGGTAATTTTTTTAAGTCTTTAATTCATTTTAAGTTAATTTTTGTGTATGGTGTGATATAGGGATCCAGTTTTATTCTTTTGCATGTGGCTATCCATTTTTCCCAGCACCGTTTACTTATTTATTTATTTATTTTTATTTTTATTTTTATTTTTTGGCCACACTGCTTGGCATGCAAGATCTTAGTTCCCTGACCAGGGATCGAACCCACACCCCCTGCAGTGGAAGCACAGAGTCTTAACAACTGGACTGCCAGGGAACTCCCATTTTTCTTAATTTTTTGAGGGACCTCCATACTCTTTTCCATAGTGGCTGCACCTTTTTGCATTCACACTGAGTGATCAAGTGTTCCAATTTCTTCATATCCTCACCGACACCTGACATATTTTAATATACCCATTGGCCATCTGTATGTCTTCTTGGAAAAATTTCTATTCAAGTCCTAGCCCATTTTTTAATTGGGTAATTATCTTTTTGTTATTGAGTTGTAGAAATTTATTATATATTTTGGATATTAACCCATTATCCAGTATATGGTTTACAAATATTTTCTCCATTCTGTAGGTTGGCTTTCACTCTATTGTTTGTTTCCTTTGAAGTGCAGAAGCTTTTTAGATTGATGTAGTCTCACCTTGTCTATTTGTGCTCTGGATACATGTGCTTATGATGTTATATCTGTGAAATCCTTGCCAAGATTAATGTCACGAAATTTTTCTTCTGTTTTCTTCTAGGAGTTTTACAATTTCAGGTCTCATGTTTAAGTCTTTAATCCATTTTGAGTTGATTTTTGTGTATAATGTGAAATCAAAGTCCAATTTCTTTCTTTCTTTTTTTTTTTTGAATGTGGCTATCCAGTTTTGCCAACACCATTTGTTGAAGAGACTGTTCTTTCCTCATTGTTATTCTTGGCACCATTGTCAAAGATCAGTTGACCACATATGTGTGGATTTCTGGGTGCGCTATTTTGCTCCATTGGTCTAGATGTCTTTATGCAAGTACCATATTGTTTCAATTACTGTAGCTTTATAATATATTTTGAAATCAGGAAGTGTGAAACCTCCAGCTTGGTTCTGCTATAATATTTCAAGATTGATTTGGCTATTGTGGTTCCATATGAATTTTAGAATTATTTTTTTAATTCTGTAAAAGATGTCATTGAATATATAATAGGGATTGTATTGAATCTGTAGATTACTCTGAGGTACAGACATTTTAACAATAGTATGTCTTCTAGTCCGTGAATATAGGATAATCTTTCTGTTTGTTTGTATATCATTTAAATTCTTTTATCATTGTTTTGTAGTTTTCAGTGTATGAGTGTCTCATATACTTTTGATTAAATTTAATCCTAATTATTTTATTCTTTTTAATACTATTGTAAATGGTATTGCTTTCTTAATTTCTTTTTTGGATTGTTCATTGTTAATGTATAGAAATGCAACTGATTTTGTATGTTGATTATATATACTGCAATTTCACTGAACTTACTATTTCAACCTTTTTTTAAGTGGAGTCTTTAGAGTGTTCTATGTACACAATTATGTCATCTGCAAACAAGAACAATTTTACTTCTTTTCCAATTTGGATGCCTTTTATTTCCTTTTCTTGTCTAATTGTTCCAGCTAGTATTTCCAGTACTGAGTTGACTAGAAGTGATGAGAATGAGGGTCTTTATTTTGTTCCTGATCTTACAGAAAAAAAGTTTTTCACCACAGAGTACACTGTTAGCTGTGGGTTTTTCATATGTAACTTTCATGATGTTGAGTTAAACTGCTTTTATACCTTATTTGTTGACATTTTTTATGAAAAAATGTTGAATTTTGTAAAATGCTTTATCTACATCATTGAGATGATCATGTGATTTTTATCTTTTTTTCTGTTAATGTGGTATATCATGTTAATTGATTTTTATATGTTGAATCATCCTTGCATCCCAGGGATAAATCTCACTTGGTAATGATGTGTAATTTCTTAAATGTGTTAGTGATTTTATTTTGCAAGTACTTTGTGAGGATTTTTGCATCTATATTACCAGGGATATTGGTCTCTAGTTTTCTTGTACCTTTGTCTGGCTTCAGTATCAGAATAATGCTGGTCTCATAAAATAAGTTTGGAAGTGTTCCCCCTTTTCAATTTTCTGGAAGAATTTGAGAAGAATTGGCATTAATTTTTCTTTAAACTTTTGGCAGAATGTTATCAATATACCAGTAAAGCCATACTCAGTCATGTACTTTTTTTTGTTGTACAGTTATCTGTTCCTCCCTTCAGTCCTATAAATGTTTGCTTCATACATTTAGGTTTTCTGCTATTTAGTGCATATATAACATACATACTTTATAATTTTTTTTTATAATTTTTTATCTTCCTGGTGAATTGACCCTTTTATCATTGTATAATTACCTTCTTTGTCTCTTTTATATGATTTAAGTATAGCCACCTCTGCTTTGTTCTGGTTACCATATTTTTTCATACCTCCACCTTCAGCCTATGCATGTATTTAAATCTTGAGTGTTTTGTAGACAGCAAATAGTTAGATCATGTCTTTTTATCTATTCAGCCACTCTGTTTTTTGATTGAGGAAGTGTAATCCATCTACATTTAAGGTAATTATTTATGGAAAAGGATTTACCTTTGCCATTTTGTTAATACTTTACTGTTTATCTTGAAGTCCTTTTGTCCCTCTTTCTTGCTGTCTTCCTTTGTGTTTTGTTGATTTTTTGTTTTGATATGATTTTATTTATTTATCTTTTTTTGGTGTAATACCTATATTTTCTTTGTGGTTACCATGGGCCTTACATAAAATACCTTATAGTCATAACATTCTATTTTAAATTGATAACAACTTAAGTTTAGTCATGTCCAAAAATTCAACACTTTTACTCTGTTTCCCCCTTTATATTAATGCCATATTTTACATCTATGTATGTTGTGTATCCATTAACAAAAGCCAGTACTCTGAAAAGTGGGGTACTGGACATGTGATCCAACTCTTTCCCTCCCCAGGGAGAAACTGGGAGCTGAGAGTTTTCTTCCTGATCATATTGTGCTCTGTTGAAGGTAAGAATTCTGGAGAGACGGTGTCTCAAATTTTCATACTGGTTTGGCTGTGTCTGATTTTGTGTTTGTCTGGGGTGCAGGCAACTCTCAACTAGTTTCCAGGTATCTCACAAAGGGATTTGTCTGTGAATTGTTGTATTGGTGCTTTTGTGGGGGGGAATGACGATCCAGGGCCTCCTATTTTACCATCTTGCTGATGTCACTCCCATCATGCTATTAACCATGTGAATGCACATTAATCAATAATAACGCTAGTATATATTCTTAATTGCAAACTATAATAAAATCTTCTAGGAAGTGATGGAGGATAGTTTTACTGTGAGCAGAAACAAATTCACAATGAAAAGGCTTAGATTTGAATTTTGTTCTTCCATTTATTAATTATATAAACTTAAGGGATAAACATTTTGAGAAAAATTATAAATAAGTACTGTATATTTGAAATGTCCAGTGTTTAATTAAAAAATTATCTTTGTTGATTTTAAAAACACTTATAGAAGATATTCTAATTTATTTCATGGTATCATGTCTAACTTCTCCTGTTCATTATCCCCTCAAGCAGAAAAATACATTCCATGACAAATTTGAGCTTATTTTTCTGTTTCCTTAATGCATCTCTTCAACTCTCCTTTAAATCGTGATCCCTCATGTTCATACACAGAAATGTATAAAATAGAGTTCTAGAATAATAACCCTCAAAGGGATATTAGAGATCATTTATTTCAACTGTCATCTAAAGCATCAGATATCTATATTGAAGATATATTCCTTTATTGCTTCTGAGACTTTTTTAATCCCTTGAATAAATAATATTTAAGTGGTATCTTTTTTGAAATGAAGCTAAAATCTTACATTATGAAGATATAAAAGTCTCCAAAAGTAAGGCTTTTATTTAATAGCTTTTCTTGATATATAAATAGGATGTTTCTAATTCCATTTATTTATTGGTTATTGATGGCTTATCGAAGAGTTTTTGATTTACATACACACACACACACACACACACACACACATCCACACACACATATCCCTTTTTCACTGGCTTCTTACTAAATTGTTTTATTAGTTTTAACAGTGTTGATAGTTTTCAATTTTTCTCTTTTATTAATAGGTATATAACAATTTCATCTGCAAACACGGAAAATTTGGGATCTCTTTAATATTCTAGCTTAATTTTTATATGAATTAATGCCACATAAAAATAAACATATGTAAATATTTGCAGACAAAAGTTTTTACACCATTGTACAAAGGAGGAAAAGTTGGAAATGGCCCAAATAATTCCCGTCAATCAAGACTGGTTATAGTCATTGAAACAAATGTAATAGTTCTTTCTGTATGTTCAAACTTAAAAAGATGCACCAGAAATTATATTTAACTGAAAAATGTTGCAAAATGTAGGCATTACATGTTTAACTTTTTCTTGCCAAATTGTTTTGGAATTGCCCCTTAGAAGTCTATAGGATCCTATGAACAGCCATTCCTAGTTGACAGATCACATATATTGAAGATCCAACATATAGACACTGCTTAAATGGGCAAAATATGTGATCACAGAATACTATAATAATTTTTTTTAAGTTTTAGAATAGTGGTTTATACACTGTTCATTTGAGAGTTTAGTTGGCTTCCTTGTCATATATTAAAATTCCTGGTTGTACTAAACAAATATTCTTTTGATCTATAGAGTGTATCCTTTAAATCTACATTCAGACACTAAAACCTGTAAATACTTCTGATCTAGACCTTGTATCTCAAATTGGTACTTAATTAGGATGGAAAGTGAAAAAAATCCTTAAAAATAATACTATTTTAGTAATACTCAGAGTGTCAAGTACTCTATACCTGATACATTAAGAGATATGCTGACCCTTTAGAAAGCAATTCACTGAATGGGAAACAAGGGCTGCAGGAAGAAAGGTTTTTGACTTAGGAGACATGATGCCTTTGTTAACTACCTCAAGGATTTACAGAGAGAAAAAAGAATTTCCTAGAAGTTCTCAGAGAAGACTTGTGTGTACCTTTACTTTGTATTTATATGGCTCCACAGGATTGGGATGTTTTATTATTGAGGCAAACACAATTTACTATTGATTATATTTTTAAAAATTTTATTAAAGTATAGTTTATTTACAATGTGTTAATTTCTGCTGTACAGTGAAGTGATTCAGTAATGTACATATATATTCTTTTTCATATTCTTTTCTATTATGATTTATCACAGGATATTGATTATAATTCCCTGTGCTATACAGTAGGACCTTGTTGTTTATCCATCCTATATATAGTTTGCATCTGCTAATATTGATGATACTTTTAACTCCTGTACTGAGGACAAATGCAGAGGTATTAAGAAGTCCAATTCAATATTCTGAGAAATGCCTAAAGCCACACTTCTGATTAAATCTTTTGACTACCACCTAAGATGCATCATTTTTATTTCTTTCAGCATATGGAAAATTCAATAGACAAGTTGCTTTCAAGAAACAATAGCAGAAATGTTGACCTTAGGAACTAAAAAACAATGGACTTTTAACAGTTTGTTTACTTAAAAGTGCAATGTTTTAGTGTTTTTAATAATAATAATAATAGAGATCAACTATTGTTGCCATGTTTTTAGGCACACTTGTGCTGGAGTCTAATTATGGAGTTATGGTATCAGTATGTTCAGGAAAGACAGGTTAATAATAATCAGTACTGCCCCCAAATAGTTAAGCTACCAAACAGATTTTGCAAAATAGAAATTCCCAAGCTATTTTTATAATAATTTTTCTCTCGAGCATGCTAAGCTGTGACTATCGCAAACCCTCTGGGACCTTTAACTGAATAAACCATTTTAGGTTTGTGTGTCAATGAAGAAGTCAGCTTCAAGAGAGAGAGGAATTGCTCCAAAAGTAAAATTTAATCAAAAAAGACTGTTAGCCACAGAAAACTTACTTTAGAATGTAAAGAAAGAGAATGTTCACAGTTATGAGAAAAAATGTTCACTCCTACCATGAAGCTCCTGGGGATCCCAAATTACCCAGGAGAAATGAGGAGAAGCTCATTTTCTCTCTCAAATATTTTGTGACAGAGATAACTTGGCTATCCATTTTATATTTTTCCTTCAATACATATTTTTTAAGTACTTATTCTTTGCCAGAATTTGTCGTAGAAATAGAAACATTGGGATAACTAAGACCCAGGACTATATTCAAGAAGTTCTCATGGTTCATTGCACGAGAAGATATTCAATCATTTCAAGCATATGTAAAGTTTGACTGTTGTCTACAAAATGTAGAGTAGCAGGACAAAAGGGGCAGTGATCAGTTACAATGATGGCAGTGTCAGGAGAGTGATAGGAAAGTTTTCACAAAAAGGAAATAAGCATTTTGAGGCTTATTAATATTTTGGCTAAAATATAATAATAAAAACTAACATGATTGATTCCTTAATAAGTGTTAAGTGAATTAATTATCTCATTTCATACTAATTACTGCCCTATAAAGTAGGTAATATTATCTCTATATTAGCAATGAGGAACTGAAGCCCAGGTCATACAGAGAGGAAACGGTAGAGTTGAGATCTGGATGCACAAGCATCCTCCTTCTGAAGCCACTGCTCCCAATCACTTCATTTTGCTGCCTCTCATGCAAAACCCAGATGTATGAAATAAAATTATGCTTTTGTAGAACTCAAGATAATTAAGCATATCCGATGCAAAGGCTGTACTTGAGAGACGGAAAAGGTATAGGATTAGATGGAAAGATTAGAGGACAGACCAAGTGGGACTATGCATGTGGAGTAAGAAATGGAGAAACATATGACAAAAGGCAAGAAGATCAGATGAGAAACTCACAATAGGCAAGGTAAGAGAATGGTGGATGCCTAGAGTAAAGCAGAAGTCGTGAATTTAAAAGGACAAGGAGTGAATAGAAAGAGTGGAGAGGATTTGGGGATGTATTGAAGGTGATAAATAAAGCCTAGAATGAATTCTAGATTTATAATCTGAGCAGCTAGATGTATATTAGAGTCACAAGCCAGGACACAAGGGAGGAAGGTGCTTTCACAGATTCAGTGTTCTTACGCTTTTGAGGATTTCATGTGCATCTTTAAGAGATGCTTGTACCTAGTGAATGCTTAAGAAATCGTTACCTAGTCATTGGAGACTTCTTTGAGAGAAGGATACAACTGTCTTTGGGCAATCATAACATATGTGTCTCCTTTTCCCAGGTAACAAATAATTTTCCCTTTTACCCAACCCATGTAAATATTCAGGAAAAATCCAATATCATGGATTTCCTCTTTAGATTCTGGACCAGAGAATGAAGCAACTTGCTTTGAAAATATCTAACATTTGTGTGTGTATGTGAGAGAGAGACATGCAAATTGCTTTGCAGACATAATCTCACAGATAGTCACATCAGCTCCATGAAATGGGCCATAGAACAATTTATCCCTATTTTAAAAAGGTAAAGAAAGGTAAAGTGACTCACTGGATTGGTCAAAACAGACGTTCAGCTCCAAAGTCAGCTTGTTGCTTGTAAGAGCAAACATCAAATGGCTGCATGACAGGCTGTAAATTGAAGTTTATTGATACATGATACAGCTTGAGTTCTTAGAGTCTTAGTTTACCTGTGAACAATGAGCTTAGAAGAGAAAAGGGGAACAGAAGTGGTATTTCTTCAAGGTAGGCAGTTTATTTCTATTTCTTTGTAAGATTATCTTCTGACCTGTGCTTTTCTGTAAACAAGAATCTCAAGGTGACGTTCAATATCAAAGAAATATCCACAATATGTTTGGCAGAAATGTTTACTCTATAAAAGGGCTTTTACATTATACATTATCCAATGTTCTATCTGTCCTCATATAATTTTAGATTTTATTGTTTTTTGTCTAGGCCATATCATCTAGTCTCTGCTGATGAATATATATGTCAAACCTAACTCTCTTCCCTGAATTCCAGACCCACATATGGAACTGCTTATACAATTCCTAGATGACTACTAATAAATCTCTCAAACTTAGTAGACTCACATTGAGCTACTTCTTTCTATTGCAGTTTTGCTTCTCCTATAGTCTTCTACAAGCAGCTAATTGAAACTCTGTTCTTCCTGCGGCTCAGGTCGAAATCTTAGAGTCATCCTTAATTCCTTGCCCTTACTCAGGTCCCAAATTGGGTCTTTGACTGAATTCTGCCGGCTACATTTTACAGTCTATTTGTATTTCATCTGTTCTCATCATCTCCACTGCCTCATCAGTCCAAACAACTGAAACTCTTGCCTGAAAAATTGTAACAGCCTTCTAACTTGTCATCCTGATTCTATTTTGCCTCCATAATCGATTGCCAACATAGTAGCCGAAGTCATTTTGTTAAAATGTGACAGTATCTTACACCTTCACATAAACCCTTTAGTGCCTTTGCTTCTCACTTAAAAGTTAAAGTCCTTACTATGTGCAAAAGACCCTATTTGATCTGGCCCTACCACTGCCCATGGGAATTTTCTTTCCTACATTTCTTCTAGTCCATTCCTTTCTGTCCACACTTGACTACTTCATAAATGTCTATAAGATATCACTCCAGGCAGACTGAACCATAAATGGAAAGGCCCTGAGGCAAACCCCTGCCTCAGGGCCTTTCCATTTATGGTTCAGTCTGCCTGGAGTGGTATCTTATAGACATTTACATGACTTCATCTCTCCCATCCTTCAGGTCCTCAATTTTGTTTGAGGCCTTCCCAGACTACCTGCTTTAAAATTGGAACCATTATTCCTGCACACTTCATCCCCCTTCCCTGCCTTGTTTTTCCCCTTAGCTCTTATTACTACTTATAATACTTAATATATATTTTATTTATTTTTCTTATTTCTTGCACACTAGAATTTAAGCACCATGGGGACAAGGATGTTGTCTGTTTTGTCAATGGTCTGGCACATGGTTATCTGTCAATAATGAATGAATAAAAGGCTATGCATTTTATGCTTAATAGAATGACCTAGAATTTTGTAGAATATATTCATGGAATTTAAAAAACCTCATCACGGAAGAATGGTTGTTCTCATGCCATGGACCTATGAGAATATTTGTGTGTATTTCATGTATTAGGCTTGAGCATATAAAATTGCCAATATTCAATATTGATTCTTTTTTTTTGAATTTTATTTTTTAATACAGCAGGTTCTTATTAGTTACCTATTTTATACATATTAGTGTATGTATATATATATATATATATATATATATATATATGTCAATCCCAATCTCCCAATTAATCCCACCACCACCTCACCCCCGCTTTCCCCCCTTGGTGTCCATATGTTTGTTCTCTACATCTTTGTCTGTATTTCTGCCTTGCAAACTGGTTCATCTGTACCATTTTTCTAGATGGTATATGCCCAGTAGTGAGATTGCTGGGTCATATGGTAGTTCTATTTTTAGTTTTAAATATTGATTCTTACCAATTTTAAAAATAAATTTGGTCACTTTTTACTACGTGCTGATTGATTTTTCTCCTTTAACTTCTTGACAGTTTATAAATATAATTCCCAAATTCTGAAATCTAAAAAGGTAAATGTATTCTAGTTACCTTAATTAAAGAATAAAAGGCTGTCAGTTACTCAGAGCTTAACTACTTTGTGATCAGCTGCACCGCTGCAGTCGTATACAGGTTAAATGCAGACACTCATATCTTGGTAGAGAAAAACTCTGGACTCCACTCTGTTGTTGCAGTATCATGAAATGATGATCATGCGATCACCATTTTTTCCCTTAACTTAAAAAAAGTGAATATCATCTATTGAGGATTTTGAAATATTGGGTTTTCTCGTTTTTCCCTATCATTGTAATTAATTTTTAATTGGGTTCCTCCTGAGGGTGGACAACTATTTTACCATGAACAAAACTCTGGAGCTTGTCTCCTTTCACAGAAAAAAATTTAAAAATAAAAGAAAGAATGAGTTATATAACTTTTCTTCTTGAGTAAACAATAATTAGTAGTGAGTTTGACACTTCGAAATAAATTTTCTAATAAGTTAATGAGTACACACAAGTTGTTTCTATTATTTATTTTCCCCCTACTTTAAAAATTGGCTGGGTTGATCTTATTTAATCTATTTCTATGCCTTGAGCATATCTGAGAGTCCTTCCATTCAAAGCAGCCAATGAGGTATGGGCAAGAAGGAAAAGATAGCCTTAGAATCTAGGGAGGTAGGTTCAGGTCAAATGCTATGATAAGAATGGGATGCTGAAACAATAACTGATGATGTGGTCAAAATTTTTCTAGTCCTTTTTCATAATAACACTCCTGCAGGGTAAGGATTTCCTATTCCCATTTTACAGATAAATAACCTAAGCTGCTTGTCCAAGAAAATATCTATATTTTTATTTTATAGGTACATACACACATGCATAGATACATATGCATACAATACCCATATATGCATATATATAAAATCTTCCTTTATGGGAAACATGATTTAGGTTAGCTTTAAGGTCTTTAGGATAGTAAGCAATAGGGCTGAAATATCAACACAGTTTCATGTGGTAATAAACACTGCTTCATCTTTTAAATCATGCTTAATACTTTAGGTATATTAAAGGATGTGAATGACCCAGTAATTTTTATTTAGGATTTGTCCTTCCTCCATCCAAAGGATTTAAGTAAGTAGATTTTTTTTTTTTTTTTTTTTTTTTTTTTTTTTTGTGGTACCCGGGCCTCTCACTGGTGCGGCCTCTCCCGTTGCGGAGCACAGGCTCTTTTTTTTTTGTGGTACACGGGCCTCTCACTGTTGCGGCCTCTCCCGTTGCGGAGCACAGGCTCCGGACGCGCAGGCTCAGCTGCCATTGCTCACGGGCCCAGCCGCTCCGCAGCATGTGGGATCTTCCCGGACCAGGGCACGAACCCGTGTCCCCTGCATCAGCAGGCGGGTTCTCAACCACTGCGCCACCAGGGAAGCCCAGTAAGTAGATTTTAAACCATGACCACATTACCTAAAACATACATTGTTTTTCCTCCTAACAGAAATAAAATAACTCTAAGAAGCT
The DNA here is from genome assembly GCF_002837175.3 of Physeter macrocephalus. Taxonomy (NCBI): domain Eukaryota; kingdom Metazoa; phylum Chordata; class Mammalia; order Artiodactyla; family Physeteridae; genus Physeter; species Physeter macrocephalus. Next base: position 76,906,470 of record NC_041229.1, read on the forward strand.
CTTCTTATCTCTATGTTAAGCCATAATATTTTCAAGACAACACAGTTAAGTCCTGGAAAACTTTTGACTTCATAGAGAAATTTGTCTCCTTAATATTTTATCCCTGAGGTGATATATTTTCCACCCTTGTAGTTCTTTCAACTGTCATCTCTGTAGTTTAGAAAACACTGGACTTTTTTTTCCCCCCATTAATTTTATGGTGGAATTGTCTATCTTTACTTTGTTCTTCCTACTCAAAGGAAGCAGCAAACTCAATCTGAAAAAAGTCACATTGTTTTAAGTTTTAGTTACCTGGATCCAAAGTTTTCAAGCTTTTTGAACAATGCACTCTATTAACATGTTTTGATGCATAGACTGGTAAGGGAGGGGGAGGAAGGTAAAGAAAAAAAAAGGAGGGAAAGGAGGGGAGGGATGAAAGAAAAAAAGAAAGAAAACTGCTTATGCTTTCTATAAATTAAAGGAACTACATTAATGTATTCCTTTCGATGTGGGCTTCCATGAGCAGAGTTTTCAAATAAAATATTATAGCTATACACATTAAGGTCCCCTTAATGTCAAATATAATATTAAATCATAATGTGCCAAGTATATACTTTTGTATTAAAGTTATTTCATGTATTGGCTATATATCAGCTATTACCAAAAAATATAATCTCCACTAAAACATGTATGTATAACTTTTAAAATTTTATTTTATTTTTAAACTTAAAGTTGGCAACTGAGATGTGTGGCAATGGGTGCTCATCAAAGCAGTGCTGAGGAATGAAAATCTTCAACTTCCTATGGATTTCTAGCAATTACAAAAACTAACTTACATGTTAATACCATTAAATTTCAAGCCAATGCAAGTAGACCAACTCTTGAAATGCTGATTATACAGTAATTCTAAAAAAGGACTTCAGATAGACCAAGGTTTGTAGAGCATAAATTTTGCACTGTAAATCTTATCACTTGCATGGAAGAATTTAATATTAGAATTGAAAATCTGAAATTAAGTTTGAATTTTCACACTACCAAGTTGAAGAATATCTGTTCTTGAAAAATAAATTTTCTTGGTGTCAATTTTATCAAGACATAAAACCATATACCAGTTATAGTTATGGTAAGTATTAAAATTTGCCAACATTGAAAATCAAGCAGATTGCACATCCAATCAGAAGCATATTATGATACATGGTAATATGTAAGTGACCGTGCAGCAGATATGAACTAAACATTTATTTGGAATTTACTTCCTTTATATTTAAAAAAATTGAGATAATTCAGCTCAAAGATATGTCAACAGTACCAAAATAATCATCAGTTTTCTTCCGAGGGCAACGTAACTGACTCAAAATTGAAAATGATGATAAATAATCAAAGTACTTTATAAAATTTAAGGTCTATAAACATGCACCAATGTTTTTATTACAGTTATTACGATCATAACTTCTGTTTCATGATTCTTCCAGCAAATGTGATAATGTGGGACCCAGTTTCTTAAATAATCTCCCCTTAACGTATTTCTGGAATGACTTAGGTGTCATATGATGACTGCACTTTTATATCTCTTCTGACTTCAGCTTCTTTCTGTAGAGTAGTCACTGAGCTCATACAGAGGACATCTTAAGGGCCCACAACCAAAGGAAGCCCTAATAATGAAGTGTCCGAACCACCTCTCTCTTTTTTTGTCATGTGTTCCTTCTCAGAGATATTAAAGCAGTGGTGTTTTTTTCCCCAGTGTATTGAATAAAGTTTTAAAGAAAATGGATATTTTCATTACTTAGTTGCTGTTTTCCTTACCAAGCCTTCTCTTGTCCTCTAAATAAGTCATACATGATCCCACAGAGGATTGTACAGGAAGCCACTCTCAGTGAGATATCCACTCAGTGTTCTAAATCAGCGGTCCCCAGCCTTTTTGGCACCAGGGACCGGTTTCGTGGAAGACAATTTTTCCACGGACGGGGTGGGGGTGGGGGAATAGTTTCGGGATGATTCAAGCGCATTACATTTATTGTGCACTTTATTTCTATTATTCTTACATTATAATATATAATGAAATAATTATACAACTCACCATAATGCTGACAGGAGGTTAGAGCTCAGGTGGTAATGCGAGCGATGTTTGGGAAGCAGCTGTAAATACAGATGAAGCTTCGCTCCATCGCCTGTCGCTCACCTGCTGCTGTGCGACGCAGAGGTTTGGGACCTCTGTTCTAAGTGATCCCTCTGAACAAACAACTAAGGCTCTTTAGTAGTCAGCGCTTGTCTGGGCAGATTCCTGTTTCCTTTAGGATGAGTTCCTTTTCAGAAGCTTCCTCACACATAAAGATTTCTGATTGACATAGTCTACCAGTTTTCCTAAGATAGCTGACCTCCAGCATTGGAAACATCTTAGACTTACTCTTTCCTAACCACATATAATGCTAATAACAAAATCAGGAAAATAATCTAGGGATATAGTATAGAATATATTTTATCATATTGACCAGTTGCATGTTGAGGATATGTAGTTTTCCTTTCATTGCAGTCTCCTTCGCATTGTGAAATTTTTATAAACCATGTTAAACCATGCTAAAAGTAATAAACTTATGCCTGGAGCTCACCAGCAGGATATAACTCCAACCAAAATAGGCCAAAGCATTACCCGAATGATTTTGAGATGGCAAGAAGATTTCATGGGCAAGCACCAGAGCTAAAGTCAGAAGGTCAGAATATGAAATCTGACTAAATCTGGGCTCTGACTCTGCCTCATTCTATGCCTCTTAGAGTATGCCAACCTTTCAAGGCCTCTGTTTACTCACCTGATAAATAAAAAGAGTGTCGAATGCTTAATCAATCCGTAGATTCCATCTGGATGGAAAACAGAGTGACAAGTTTTCTTTTGACTTGTGGTAGAATTTTCATAACACTAACATAAGACAAATGTATTGGTCTTAGTATACCAATATGTTAACTAATATTAAAATACCAATTATTAAATAATGCTTAGTATAGCTTGCTTTAAAAATAACAAAATATATACGATAATATTTTTAATCTGTATTGTAAGATATATGCTGCTGTGAATAAACAGCTTTGGAATTATACTTCTATGCCTCAAACTCTGGTCTCAGAAAACAGAGCCACTATAGTAAAGGCTACTAGGAGAATAGATAGGATTAAGAAGGTATCAACAATGTTATATATAACTAGAAACTCCTATCACATGTTCTGAACTCTTACTGTCCTAAACTATTGGCAGATATGCTAATCTCCTGGGTCGACATTGCTGCACTTTTAGATATCACCAATGAAGACCTAATTTTCCTTATTTTTAATACTCAGTAAATGGATTATACTGGTGATTCCCAAAGTGTGTTAAGAGGAACACTAGTTCTATAAGATGTATCAACCAAAATGGTTTAAAAATTTAAATAAACTGTTCTCATCTTGACATTCACATTCATATCCTAAAATAATCTAAGAAGTCATGAAGTCAAGAAGCCAATTTATGTTTGATTAACCCAGTTTTTCTCCACAATTTTTGACCATGTAATTCTCTTCTAGAAGTCACATGGATTAACACAATGTAGTTGACGCTGCAGGTGTCCCAAACATATCCTATCACCTTTGCAATCTTAGTATGAGCTTCTCCAGGGACGAGCACTTGCATCTCTTTTTCTGAGGATGTTTTCTCCTCCCCCTACAAGCTCCCCCAAGAGAGGGCTTTACCTGCCTACCTTGCAAGAAAGAAGTACTGGGAATTAACACCCTCAACCCTCAGTGTCTGACAAGAGCTGGTGCACAAATACTCCAGGTCCCTCACATTTATTGTCGTATGTAAAACTTCCAAAGTTTCCCATGAGATGTTAACCTCCATTCACCCCAATAGTAGCTGGCTTGAAGTAATCTTTATTGGCTGCCTTTTCTCCTAGTCTCACTTCTCCACTGCTGGTATTTTCACATGTTACACTAGCTATTTGCCCTTGAATCCTTGCCTTAGGGTATACCTCTGGGGATCTCAAACTGAGACACACATTTTGAAAACTAGGTGCTTCCTGCTCTACTTTTCAATGACCCAAATATCTGAACGATTACTTCTGACATCTGACAGCCTCTGAACACAACCTCCAGGTTTCTGTGTCCCAGGCTCTTTCCATTGTGTCACTCTCTTCTTCCTATATTTTAAAAAGTTAAATTTTGCTGACAATCCATCCTAGATGTTAGGTTCCTGGGTCCTTTTAAAGTCTTTTAAAGCAAAAATTGCACTGGATAATTTAACAGGTGGGGAAGATGTTATTCAAGACTATTGCAATAGGGGAGGAAGAATGAATGCAAGTCTGCTGAAACAGAAGTTGGGGTTGTTCTTAAGTGCTGGAGTGAGCTAGTGGAAAGTACTGGATGGTGTTAGAGGAAGATTAGTCAACAGGATATGAAGAGTGCACTGAGTTATTCCTGAGTTTGCAATTTTTTTTATTTTTTTTTTTATTTTTTGCTATGATTAGGTATGTGTATTTGCTAATTGGTGCCCATCCAAGTTAGATTCCTACCTTCCACAAAGATTGAGAGATAGGAGCACTATTTCTTTCAATGTTTACATTTCAAAAAAAGGTTTCTGAAGCCGTTGTCAAGACATTTCCCTGATTGTAAAACTGATAAGAGGCTGGGAGAAGATTTATATACATTTCAAAAGTGTAGAGAAAGGGTATACAATTGCAAGTTTTCTAAAGTAAATGCTCTGAGAAAAAAAAGGTCGGGGTCTATCATCAGGATGGAAGTTGTCTAAAGTTCAGTCAAACTGAGGGGAATACTGTGGTCATTTTGGTCAATTCCTATTAATAAACATCCAAGTCCCCTCTTTCCTGGTCCCTCTTATGCAGTGGTGGATGGTTAGTATAAGAATTGTCCAGATTTGTTCCTCATTAGTTGTGTGATCCTGGTATCCTTAATGTCTCTAAGCCTCATTATAAATAAACTGGCAGTAATTACACCTTCTTCAGTGTCTTTGTAAATATCAAAATAGATAAGGCATCTAAATTCTTGACATAATGTATTAGTCTGCTAAGGCTGCCGTAACAAAATACCAGACTAGATGGCTTAAACAATAGAAATTTATTTTCTCATAGTTCTTGGGGCTGGAAGTCCAAGATCCAAGTGCTGGCAGGGTTGGATTCTGATGAGACCTCTCTTCCTATCCTGCAGATGGCCGTCTTCTCACTGTGTCCTCATATGGACTTTCTCTGTACATAGACATCTCTGGTGTCTCTTCCTCTTCTTTTAAGGACACGGGTCCTATTGAATTAAGGTCCCAAGCCTTATGATCTCTTTTACCTTAACTACTTCCTAAAGGCTCTATCTCCAAATACACGCACACTGACGGTTAGAGCTTCAACTTGTGAATTTTGAGGGCACAAAATTCAATCTATAACATGTAGTTTCTGGATCATAATGAGAGACCAATAGCTAGTAATTATAATTATTGATAAGCACACACAACTGGAAGCTCTGAATAAAAGATGCCTTTAAGAGTTTGTCCAGAAAGTTGGAAAAGCACAGAGCACGAGCACTTTGGAGGTAGGCAGTTCTATTCCTAAAGTAGAGATATAACTAATTCACTTATCAGCCATGATTAAGAAAACTTATTTCTAAAAATTCTCTGGCCAGTGGCTCTTTGATTTGATTAGTTTTACATTGCTTTAGCAGGCTGATATTTTCTTATGCTACATAATTTTTCAGGAGAAATAGGTTTATAAAGAAAAGTCCTTCTAGCAAATTTGTATTTTAAAGTTAGGCTAAAAAAAAGACCTAACTTCACAAACTAGCCTGAAACAAAGAAGAACCTCAGTAGATCCACTCATCCCTTTTACTATAGATCATATTGGTTGTGGGAGCAAATACATACAGAATAGATAATTGGATTTAGGTTATATATTTGAGAGTAAAATTATAAGCACAAAATAGATTTAACCCATAAATGCTTTGATAGAACAGATTTTTAAAGAAAGGGTGGTGGTAGGTATTTCAGGAAAAGCAAAGTGGAAAATAAAAATTTTCTGATGTAAAATGTTTAGAGAAATCAATGTACTTTTTGTTAATCTCATATTCTGGGAAATTCCAAGTACCATTAGAGTAATTTACAAAATTTTCAAAACCTTTTAAAAGTAAGGTAGCACAGTATTTTCAGGCACTGCTCAGTCTTGCATCTGGATCAAGGAATTCCAGATGTCTGAGAATATGATCATAAAAGCCAACTACAGGCTAACATTCTCAGAGTCATTGATGAGTTGAATAGAAAATGCTAAGGTTTCCCCTTCTCCATTCATGCTGATCTGGTGAATCCAGTAACACTTGCCTGAACATGTTGTCCTGGGTTTGAGCCATTCCGCAGTTTTTGATGGTCATATAATGTCACAGATGTGATTGGCTTCATAATCTTTGTCAAATTGACAGTGTGAAGCAAACATTGCAAAATAATACAATGTGACAGAGTCAAGGATTCTTGTATGTTGTATAAGGCAGGAAGATGCCCCAAATCTCCTTTACAATAATATCCCAACAAACCCTTGACAGGAAATCTGCAGCATGGGGAGAATCTTTCAGGGTTATTACCTTCAGGCCTTCAAGTGTGTTTATGGAGAGTGGGTGGGGAAGAGACTTGGCTTGTTCACTGCTTTCCGGATTCTGACTCTGATAAACCTCTTCTTCCTTATGATAAAAGGAAAATGAAAAAGGCTCTGGGGGAATAAGAAATGGGAGGTAAGAACAAAAGGGGAAAAAAGAGGTTTTAGTGTTCTGGAGAAAAATCAAGGGCGCCAAAAATCTGGACACCTAACCCACCTTACTTCTTATGCCCTCGGGCATTGTTTAACCCATTAGCTAAATAAATTAAGCAAACACTTAAATTAAAAGTTTCCTTGGCTGCTAATCAATCAAGAAGATTTTCAGAGTGCCTAAATTAATCTCTAAGGAAACATCAAATTTGATTAATGCTTCTTGTGACATTCACACACATGCATAGACACACGTGCACACTAACCACTAAAGTATTATTTTATTATCTGAAGGTTAAATCTCACTCTCAGTCATTGTGTGAAGCATTTTCACAATCCTTTTATTTAAAATTTACAACATCTTTGTAAAATAGGTATTATTATTTGCTCCATGTTATGGGAAAGAAAGAACTGAGATTTAGTGTGTCTGTTTCTTGACCATAATCCCCAAACTAATGAATGTTAGATCTAATACTTTAAGCCACTTCTGTCTGATTCTAGAACCACTACAGTGAGACAAGAGAGTTTAGTTATTAAGAGATACATTCTTGAGTCAGATGGCATATCTTGAACTCTGAATGCACGAATTACTTAATTGCTATCTATGGAAACTTTTGCATGTTACTTCCCTACTTTGTTTCTCAGTTTCCCTTTCTGTGATATGGAGATAATATATTTTGTACTTCTTGTGAATGTGGTGACAATTAACTGAGTTAATGTATGTAAATTACTTGGAACAGTGCCTGAAATGTAGCACATGTCCATTAAATTAGTCATGATGGTGATGATGATGATGATGATGATAAGAACTCATTGCCTCTGGTGACAAAACAGCTTCCTCTGCTATGGGTGAAATTTCTACCCCTTGGTAGAAACACATTTCCCTTAGAGATACTAATATATATATATGATGGGAAGACTTGCCTCAGCCAAAACATGTCTATTTATTCTACATGTACTTCCTACGCTGCTATTACTGGGTTGACCACTCTTGACCATTCCTATGGGGAAATGCATTATGATATCGCCTCCAGAAGTTAGAAATGCAGCTTATTTGTCTTATCTCTAAGCTCCAGGAATTGGGGAAGGAGAAATGCAACAGGGACAAAATAGATATACCCAGGCTCCCACAGCTCATTAACATGGCTTTCAGAGAAAAGATATAGTCTTTCCATCTGAAGCCTCTAGTTTGATTCTCCCTTGTTCACTCTACTTTTATACTCACCCTCAATATGAATGGGAACTTAGGGCACCCCTGACACCAGCCTCTGGTTGAAAAGATTGTAAGTCCTTCAAAGTAATTAAAGAAACTCTGGTATCAAAGATAAAATCTAGCTAAAACCCACAGTTTTTCAGAAAAAATTTTGAAACACCTTGGTGTTTCAGTGGTTTTTGGTGCAGTGCCAAGAAAAATATTTTTAAAGAATATTTATGGGGCTTCCCTGGTGGCGCAGTGGTTGCGCGTCCGCCTGCCGATGCAGGGGAACCGGGTTCGCGCCCTGGTCTGGGAGGATCCCACATGCCGCGGAGCGGCTGGGCCCGTGAGCCATGGCCGCTGAGCCTGCGCGTCCGGAGCCTGTGCTCCGCAACGGGAGAGGCCACAACAGAGGGAGGCCCGCATACCACACACAAAAAAAAAAAAAAAAAAAAGAATATTTATGGATTATCATATTTGGGAAATTACCTCTGTTTTTAGATACCCTTCTTACGTTATGTTTTACATAATATCCGGGCAGAGACAGGGATTTGTCTTCACAAATAATGATGGCATTAAAAATCTTAAAATTAGTAAATGAAGGAGAAAGTACAATTCAATAGCATGTTGTCAAATTTTACCAAGACCTCCATTAAAGATGTTCTAGCAGATGTCTAAGAAAAGTTAGCCAGTGGAGCTCTTAAACTATATTAGTTTCTTTTGTGGATTTTATGGTATGAGTCTTGAAAGGTTTTTTTTTTTTAATATATTGGCAACATGAAATTAAGAAACTAGGTGTAATTGAGACACTAGATGATCAGAATTGGAATAAGCTACGAATAGACAGGAGCATTTTCACTGTATGGAGTAGGCTTAATGGGAGGAAGATGGGCTTAGGGTTAGTAGCATAAGTACAATGTGCATTAAGACTATTTCATTTCAAAAGCTTTTCCTGAATTTGGCTCACTGAAGTTCAGCCAAATTTTACCACAATCAAATATAACCCATCAGGACTAGCCATTACTCTGAATGCAAGTCAAGCTCTCCAGTTAGAGTTATCATAGGTTTCCCTTTACTTTCTCACTTTTTACCTCTTGCTCTTGCTTGAACACTTCTCCCAACCCTTCACACACACACACACACACACACACACACACACACACAGGCGCGTGCATGCTCACAGGTTGTGTATTCCAAAACTAATGTATAATTGTAGCTGATGTGACATTTTATAAGCAACCTAAATCACCTAGATTAATTAAAAGAATGAATTGCAAAGGGTTAGAGGAAGGGTATAACATATCATAATGAAGAGACGAAATGTCTCTGAGTAGTAGAGAACACTAAAGTGTACTACATTTGTTTTGTTTCAGGTTATTTCAGAAGACAAATGCCAAGTGTTTTAAAAGAACCAATTTTGAAGTTGCTTGGATAGGAGGACTGATGATGCATTCATATTCTTATGAGATATTTTAGTGCTCTGCATTTGTCCATATCTTGCTAACTAAATTCAAGTGCATTAAGTCTAAATTACATAAGAGACTTACTTGTATAGTCAGAGGAGAGGGGTACAAACACACTAAGATATTGAAAGAGCAGCAGTGGGGAGCCCTAGAAAGTGCTCCAGCTTTAGTCACAGTTCTGATATCTGGTCAGTACCAACAGTTAAGTTTCAGATCTATGCTAAGTCAAAATTTTTTCAAACTTTACTTACCTCCCTGATCAGTAAAGCATTGAGTAATAAATTCTAACTTGTACAGTAGTCATGATATTGAAATGTGATTAAGTTCATGAAAGTGCTCTGTAAGATGGAAAGATTCTACATTTAGCTGTAATACAATTATAATAATGATTACTTATTTTATTCATGTTATTTTTATTTTCTATGTTTATGCAGTACATCTCAGATGGAGTTAAGGAATAATTGGTAATATGTACAGTTATAAAAGTAAATATTGTCACTGATCTTGTAACATTTTTCCCCAGGAGAAGAAAGGAGAGAGAGAGAGAGAGAAAAGACAAATAACTGAAAAAAGAAAAAAGAGAATATTTTTTTTAAATTACTTTGAGGATTGGAGACCAGTTTTATATAGCAGAAGATAATTTTAAAAATAGGAAATAACATCACTCTGTTTATAAAAACTTTGTTTTTATCATTAAGATGTGTGTGTGTGTGTGTGTGTGAAGTTTGGAAACAATATTTTATACCATGGTCTGGAAACAATAATTTATAGGCTGTTTTCAATAAATGGGAATATTCTAGAGAGTAATTGGGCTCAGGGTTTGAAGAATTAAATTTTTGTTTTTTTTCTGGGTTAATTTGAATAATTTTTAACCTCACACTGCCCAAAATCTTCCATGTCAAAAATAAGAAAATTAGCCATGTCAAATGATCTGAAAAAGTCATTCAAACTTTAAAATTCTGAAATATTATGAAACTGCTTCTAAACTAACACAGGGTTCAAATCAATGATATTTTCTTCATCCTATTTTATTAATAAGATTACACCATATATTTCTATAGCTCAGTGTACTTTGATCTTGATACTTTTGATGTTTGAAGAAAACCTCTCTGAGAAAGGTAGAACAGAGAATAAAATTCCCATTTTATAGATGAGGAAATTAATCAAACCACATGATGATACTCTTCATTTTTTTAAAAACATGTTCTGTTAAGTTGTCTGTCATTCTTTAAAGCACTGTAGTTCTTGCTTCACTACAAAAGTGATGTCTATCAAAATATTTGTGAGTATTATCTCAAATGAGTAGAGCACACTTTAAGACTGGAAATCTGAACTTTATTAAAGTTAGTAGTTTCTCCTAATTTCATTTCCATGGGCTCAGTCCCAACCATTCTTAACATACACACTGTGGGCAATACCCTGTTCAACAGAAAGAAGAGCATAATTCTGTGTATATTCACTATTTATTATTGGAAATACTTGAAAAGTACAATTTGTTGGCTCAGAATCTTTATCTGTATACCTCAAGGTCAACTGAAATGCACGCATCTATCCCCATCTTTATGCCTTCTGTTGGGTCGAAGTGTAATAATGCTCTCTTCTCAAACTCTCTGTAAGATAATTAAAGGATCTGGAAAGGCTAACAGAGCCAGGCTCTACTGATAGATTCAAACTTTTATTGACTAACCAATAGAAAACTTAACATATGCTAAGTATTCTTTTCAGGTGAGCACTACTTGACATGAGAATCTAAAGACCAAAATTAAGCAAAATATATATATATTTTATAACATCTTTATTAGAGTATAATTGCTTTACAATGGTGTTAGTTTCTGCTTTATAACAAAGTGAATCAGCTATACATATATATATAAAGTAAAATAGAATTTACTTTTCTCTCAAACTGAGTGCTAAAAAAAATGGACTTTCCTATTATTTCTAATAATAGGTGATTAATGGTTCCCTGAGAACAAAAAAGATAAATTATGTAAATGTAATGCACCCATAGCCAGGTTTGAAACAGTTAAACTATCAATAGAGCGGGTGAAACATGTTAGAACAGTTGCAGCTATCTATGGGCTGTTTATTGAGGAGTGGGAGAGAGCAAATGGAGACACAGCAGGGAGACTTCTAAGTAATGGGAAATTTCTTCAGGACAGAATACTTAATAAGATTTTTTTTTTATTAGCAGATTAGAGTCAGGAATATCTATAAACCCTACTCATTACCACCCATCCAGAAGGAGAAGTCATCTACAGACATTTGTAGGGGTCGGGCATAGGCAGAGAGTATAAAGGAAGTGATTAGAGAGCGTTGAGCTCCACAGGGATAGCCATAGTTGTTTAACAACAAATAAGAAAAATGATACTTAAAACAAATAAAGATGTAATTGATAATGTCTCTACAAGGCAGAAAGGCTCTATATTGTAAAGGCTATACTTTGAATCTTAGACAGGTTAACTCTCAATAGTTAACAAAGGAGCAATAATATAAAAAAGACAAAAACAAACAATACTTCCAGGTCTGGTGTAGGTCTAACATTAACATGGGATTCAGAAACTTTTGCTGAATCACAGTATCCACCATCATGGATCGATGGCATCTTGCCATCGTTCCAATCTGCTTTTCAACAGGAAGGAAATGTTGAAGCAGGGTGTTGTGAGGACCAAAGTTGAGGCCCTCTAGTGTATCTGAGTGAGTAGCCAATGATAGGAATCTAGAAGAATCTACCACTCAGATTAAAGACTGTGAATCTAGATACTGGATCATCAGTCCAGGAAGGATGGAGCCAATGTTTTGGGGTGAAAAATCTGGGTACAAGAAATTATAAATGCAGGTCATAGAACCTGAGTCTAATGGCAACCTTCTTTCTCATCCAAGGAACATATTTTACTGAACATTTTTGCTGAATAAATCCAAGACTAGCAAGAGGTGACACATAGATATGTAGATACATGGATATAGATAAATAGAAATAAGTTGCTTAAAAAGATTAGAGATTAGATAGTGAATGTTAAAGGTGAAGGACAGGAATGAAGACATAAGAAAATGAGGCTGCTGCTTAATGGAAATGGAATGGATCTCGAAATCAGGTAGCCTGAGTTTATATACAGTCTATGATACTGCCTATGTAACCTTAGGCAAGTTGTTTAACCTCTGTAGTCTTTTTTGTGCTTTTCTATAAAAGTAGAAGTAAAACAGGGACCATGATATTTACTAGGTGTGATTGTTGTGAAGATTAGAAATAACATACCCCAAATATCTATCAGTGCTTCACATGAAGTATATACAAAATAAATGGCAGTGGCAGTTGTCTTTTTTATACTACTGTTAGCCTCATACACAGTTGAATGTCCTTGACAAGAGAGGAGAATAGAATGATAGATTCTGATGGCTAAATACACTTTTCTATGCACAGGAGAAGATATAGGATAAGGAAAAAGAGAAAGAATATATCAGAATAGGCAGGTTCTGCTTCGAAGTACTCAAGGAATCAGTGGTTTAAAAAGGAAGGTCTTATCCATTCATGTTTAAAAAAGAGACTAACATGGAAAGTGACATTTGCAACATTAAAGAACCTGCTCACTTCAACTTTGCTGTTTTACGATTTGGAATTTGGATCACAGAGAAAAAAAGTGAACCGTAGTTACATGCTTCCAATTAGTAAATGACTCCTTAAACGTTACAACCTTAATTTGGGAAGACTAAAATGATGATTCATAGATCTTTTATTCCTTTCTAATAATGAAGAATAGCTGGTAAGTTTTTTAGTTAAAAGAAAATCAGATATGCAAATAAAAAGTTAAGGATATAAATTATATAAAGCAAATTCCACCATTTCTTCAAAAAGATAATTTTTGTATAAAAACCTGAGTTTCAGCCAAATGAAACAAGGGGTTACATTAACCCTTGATGGGCAATGTGGAATCATGAACTTCTGGATGGCAGGTCCCTAATTCATCAATCTTCTGTTTGTATCTCATTCAGCACCAAGCACAGCAACTGGGCGATTATTGAACATATAGGTATTGAAAAAGAAATTAAAAAGACAAAGCATAAGAATTATGTAACATACTAGGTACTGCCCATATGAGAACTTTAAAAACTGAAGTCAAATACAAAGGAAAAAATAGAAGTTTTTCAGGTTAAAAAAGAGATTAACAATGTACATATCTATTTGTTCTAAGAGCACTTATAAAAGACAATAAAGTATATGGTAGGTAGACAGAATATAGTAGAGATTTTGATGTTATGCTCTCAATTTAGTAGAACATAGACTATATGTAACTTGCCTCATATCATGACACATGTAGTTTATATATATATATATATATATATATATATATATATATATATTTGCCAGTCTCCCGTTAATAGTGTGTGTATGCGCATGCATTTGTGTGTAGTCACTTCAGAGTTCAACTCAGAAATCTCCTATGCTCTATTTAAATGTGTGTGAAAGTATGTTGCAACAGGAAATGTAATGTATTCTCTGCCTTAGAATAGATTTATCTCATCTTGAATAATAATTGCCTAATTGACAGTACTACTTGAGCACTTTAATATAGATAAGTGATGAGGAAATCAAATATGCTCATATATATATGTAAAACGTAAGTGGTAGAGAGTTGCAAAAGTCTGTGAGGGATCAGATAAAGACTTCACTTAAATAGAAGTAACCTATAATTTATTTTAATTATTTTGAGCCTATGATTAATTCTAGAAAAAGCAGGAGAGGAGAACAAGAAGATTTTATTTTCTTAATTAGGTAAGGAATCAGGAGAGGTCAGTTATGATCAGAAACACCTAGGTTATCATCTCTGAAAAATAAAATAACAGCTGCTTGCCTAGTAGACTAGGCAGTAAAAGAGCAGAAGGTAGACGAGGAATCTGGCAGACAGCTAATAGACAAATTGCTTGAGCCAGATACATCACGAGTCATAGGCTGTCTATTTCACTCTTTATAGATATATCAAAACACGGATTGCCTTGGCTTACAGCTAAACTAAATCGTTTGAATAGTGGAGATAGAGGAAAGGGTTATTATCAATGCAGACCTAGTGAAAACTGTAAAAAAATTACATCTACAGAATTTACTAAACTTTTAAAATTATTCAATTGTATGTACTCTTTATTTGGATTAATATCATTGAATAAATGCATTTTTGAAAAGTGTGTTTAAATTTCCTTTCTCATGAGGCATGCTTAAGGGGAAACAGTTCTATAAACCATAATGCATACCACCCCAGTCCACCCCCTGATAATTAACCTGAATTCATTCATCCTAATCACTGGAAATGTAGAAGAAAAAGAACCTTTTATCTGTAAATTATGATAAAGGTAGTGATAATACCTACAATCAGTTACCTTAGTCATTCATTTAATCTAACTTTAATTTACTGAAGCAAATTTAATCTCTGTCTTGGTTCATTTTAAGTTTTATTCTATGTCAATAATAATCTGAATTTATAGAATGACAGTATATTAAGATATGTGCCCTCTTCAAAATAGTCAGTAGGATCTATGTTTTATCTTTGATCTTAAAAAAATTGAAATTCAAACTAAAGTTGTCAATTTAGGGACTTGAATAAATGTGGAAATGCAGAGGTACAATGAAATTGAAAACAGGATAAATTAGTTCACACATTGAGATTAGTGGTTTACTTAGCTAAATCATAAATACCATTTCACAAAATTATACATAGAGATACTTTTCTTCTGGCTATATAGGAAAGTAAAATATATTAATCTCAATTTAAAATTTAAGCAGAGTTAAAATTTAGAGTTTTCCAAATACGGTACTTTGATCTTTTATTAAGCTTAGATTTATAAGTCAAAGGTCATAATAAGAAACATTTTCATTTTATAACATCATCTTTCACTTTCCACTTAAGTTGCTATCATTTAATAGGTTAGAGTACATAAATATAATGCAGTAATGAAGAAATAAAGCTGTATAGTATGGAGGTTAGGAGTTTGTTTTAGGAGACAAGCAGTTGTATGTTTGAATTCTGGTTTTCTCATTTAATATTTTATTGACTTTGAAAAGTTATTTGTATAATCCTTGAGCCTTAGTTTTGCCATAGTTAAAAGTAAGTTAACAAAAATAAGATTATTGTGAAGAGGAGATGAGCTGTATCTGCAATGGTTACCATTGGTTATGGCCCATCGTAAGTAGCAGTTTCTAAATTGTTATTCCTAATTCTCCCTCTTCTTTTGTTCTGTCTTCTCCTCCTTTCTTATCTTCTTTGTATTACTATTACCATCAATTGTTTTAGCATCCATTTAGTCAAATAAAAACTCAATCATTTCCATGCTTGTTTCGTACAGGTTGGTAGATCAAATAGCTAAATGTGTTGAATAAGCTGTATTGATCCCAGAATAGAGCATCTAGTGACCTTATTTATTTTAGAGCAGAATGTAGAAAATGTTTTCAGAAAGGTGACTAAATTGACAAAACCAATATAATTTTTTGTTTGACTTATTGCTCAATTTAATTACAAAATTATGTATATTAATGAAGATTCTAATCGTTATGGATTTTTTTGTGGTTTCTAATTCAAGCTCTTACTGTTATCAAATATTCATATTCTTTTCTTTCATTTTTAAAATTTGACTTCATACATGGATATTATATATTGATGTTCACAAATAAGTATAATGTAAATGAAAACTTAGGGCACTTTGGGAAAATATAATCAATTTAAGTATACGGCCCATGGTGATAGAGGTCATTCTGAACAGATAATTCATTTGTTCCATTCATTGTTAATTTGGGACATATGCCTGAAGACACAGTATTGCCTAATGGAAATCATTCAACTTTGAATTTAATTCTGGATCTGGTACTAAATTATACTTTAAGCTTTCAGGTGGCATTTACCTTCTAAGACTTATATACTTCCTCTATGAAATCTTAGAGACACGATTATTAATTCTAAGGTAGTTTCAAGGATTTTAACCTGGAAAATGAGATTGTTGGAGAAGTAATAACCATGAAATGAATTATAATCTTTGGTTTCTTTTTATTATAAGGGGTCAGATTCTGAAGTTTAGCCAATGCATTAGCAAGTATTTATGTCTATTTCTATATCTACACCAATATCTAATCTTTATGTCTATATCTACCCCCCCCACACACACAATCTATGTATCTATGTGAGCAGTTCAACTTTTGTTACACAAATGCAATTTCTGTTATCCAGAGTAAAAAATGATGAGATAGACTAAACCAGTAACGAAAGGCCAAATTATATGGAGTATTGTCTGACTTTTTAATTACCTTGATTTCAACTTTGAATAAAATGGAAAAATATTGTAGAATTTTCAGCCAAAAAGTGACAAAATCTAACTTATACTGTGACCTGATCACTCTTGTTATTATCATCAAGACATGGCAAGGTGAATGCAGAGAAGCTAGTCTGGAGGCTAGTGATTCTCCCAGTCATAAGTCCACAACCATACCTCCTTTGCTGAAAGTGGGTCCCCTGGTCTCCTGTGATGTGATGTTATTTGGGGTCTCATTCTAGTGCATTAAATACTCAGGAAGCCCTCAGATAGTGGTGGTCATCAAAGTCCAGGAGGGAGGAAAGGCAAATCCATAACCAGAATATGTGCCTGTTTTTCTGTCTCTTCCAGAGAGGACTCTAATGAAGTCAACTTGCCAGTTGATCCACTCGAGAAATGATGTCATATGAAGACTCAGCAGTGATCTCTGCTGCTGGCATATCAAACATTAAGCAATATTAATGATTAGACTATCCTCGGTAAGTGGGATTCATTGACACTGGGCCTATGTGTGGCTCTATTCCTATAACTATGGACCTTTAGTTCATGTGCTCATCAAGACAGAAATATGGTGGCTGAAGACAGACGATAACTGACATCAGCTGACCAAGACAGTTTGTTCACTTAGCTGCCTAATCTTTTTTTCTGTTTGGATACATTCTGGTGAATGTTACACAGAGATCTCTAGAGGCATATAGTGATTTTAAAAAGACATATGCTGTGTACCATAGGATGACCAATAAAAGATAAAATTGAATTTCTATGTTATAAAATTCTTGAAGGAGCACTGAACTAAGAGTCAGAAAGCACAGAGTCTCATCCTAAATATGACATTGATA
Organism: Physeter macrocephalus; assembly: GCF_002837175.3. Classification (NCBI taxonomy): domain Eukaryota; kingdom Metazoa; phylum Chordata; class Mammalia; order Artiodactyla; family Physeteridae; genus Physeter; species Physeter macrocephalus. The sequence continues at coordinate 76,923,985 of NC_041229.1, forward strand.
GGAACTGTGACCTTGGCCAATTGTAACTGCATTTGTGTAAATAGAAATATCACTCGCTCTAAACACCTCAATGTTTTATTGTGATAAATAGTAAATTTTGGTGAAATCTAAGTAATATTTTTAAAGTGTTTATGGAATAAAGATGATCATAAGCTGAATAGCCCAACCAATGAGGTATTTTAGGACTCTTAATCATAGAGATATATGTAGAGTAATTCTGCCTTGGAGCTTTATTTTCTCCTATCTCTCCTTGATAAGTCTGCCTTTGTTTAATAAACTATAGAGGTTGTGACTGCATAAATGTCTTCAAGTTATTGCAGAGTGTAGTTTTTGCCGAATAGTTTTACCTCAGCACTTGAGGGTTTTACCTCAGTACTTAGAGGTAAAACAGCTTTTGTATGTTTCTCTATCTCCTATTGCTTGATACTAAAGTTTAAGGGTACACGTTTTCATTTTTGTGGGTTGTTATGTCAGTATCTCCCTTTTAGGTACACATTTCTGAATTAGGTAGTGTACATTCTCAAACTGCTTTCCCCAACCTTGCAGACAAAAAATGGTGGTTAATTAATATGGAAATGTATGTCTCCCTTATGTAACCATTTAGCAGTGACTGATCCCAGGCCATGGGAAAGTCCTGCCATCTTCTTCATCCAGTGATATCAAAGCTTCCTCTAGTCACCACCACTTTCCAGCCACTGTGAAGGGGCAGAAAGTACAGACAGTGGTTTAGGCTATAAAAAGTGATGTATAACCCACTTATTCTAACAAAATTGTAAGCCGGGCTCATCAGTTCTGATCTGTGGAATTGGAACTAAGAGCTCCTTATAGAGAATTGGCCAATTATCAGCTAAGGTGAAAAAAAGAATGTCACAAAATAATGTGGAGCCTAGGTAAAGGCAGATCTAATCTAATATAAAGGATTATAAGCAGAAGAAACTAGTTGGTAACAGGATAGGAAGAAGGGGCATGTGGCAACAGCTGAGTCGTAAAATTAGAGAACCATGAAAATAAAGATCCATTAACTCTTGTTATTGAGATCTTGAGGAGTTACAAAATTTCAACAACCACCTAACAGACTTAACCGTGTCATGACTCCTTCCTAAATTTTTATGGAAGTAAATTAAAAACTTTCCAACATCTGTTTACACCCCTTATTTCCTTGACTGGGATAAAGGAAGTTTCTATGCCTTAGCATTTGCTGAATATTTGCTGAAAAGAAAAACCAAACCAACAACGTTTGAATTCAAAATGGCATTTAATTCAGAAGTTGCAGCCTGGGAACTATCATGTCCATAGTGTCGGCCAAACCAACTTTCAAGGTGAATTTGAACTATGGAGACACTGGCAGTGACCCAAAACACTTCTGTCACACTCATTGCCCCATCAGTGCAATTTGGTTGATTTAACAAAGTTATCACAAGAAGTACTTAACACCATTCAGTAACTGAGCATATAAGCAGAACTGTAGAATTTCCTCCTAATATACACCATAATGTCAACTTTCACCCAAGATATTTTTCACTACCAGAATTCTTTGTTATGCTATGACTGTTTCTTAATGTTAGTCATACATTACTTATAGTTATGTTCATATAGACAGAGTGCTTATTCACTGACCCCAGTTATTTCCTGTAATCTTGTCATATGGCTGCTGTTCTGTGTGAGATGTCCTTACAAGAGAAGCGCTTGCAATGAGAAGCCCGCACACTGCAACGAAGACCCAACGCAGACTAAAATAAAATAAATTTATTTTTTAAAAGTATAATGAAAATATATTACATTGTCAAGGTTGTGACTGTTTTGGTATATACAAGGACAATAGTACTGTTTCAATAAGGATTAATATTCAAATATTTAGGTCCTCAAAATTTTCTCAGTGCATTTAAAAGGATTAGCATTTTGAGAACATTGGTTTAGAATTACATTAGGTATTAATCTCACCAAAAAATAATAAAAATCCAAACAGATGTTTATGAAATAGTTCTCAGAAGTAGACATTTATTTTTTATGTGCAATAAAGAACAGAAGAATTTGATAAAAATTTATTCTTAGTAAGGATCAAAGCTTGAAGCCAACCTCTGATCTTTAGGTTAATTATATCTCAATTAGGTCAAGTTGAGCCATAAAAATTAACAATATTGAAATTCATTGAAAACACATTAATATAATTAAATACCCAGACTACATTTATGAGTTCATTTTGCCTTGGCAATCTGTTGGGGTTTTCTATTAAAAACACTGGTTTTGAAGATTTGCTACTTTGTTATTTAGAAGAAAATAAAGAAAGAAAAGAAGAAAAAAAATGGAATGTGAAAATCTAGATAAAGAGTATTTTCAAGCAATATTAAAGAAAATTGTTACTGCTTTTCCTTTTGATTTTTTAAAAATTGACCTTCCTCTATATTTTGTAATCTATCATCTCACACCATCATCACGTTTTTAGCATTTTGCTACGTACTTACTAAATACTGCGGGGGTTTACAACATATTTTGTATAAAATATACACTAATTTTTTTAGTGTGAACAAAAGACATATTCCAGAGACACTGTGGGGTCTAACATAGGAAGGCTCATTATAATTACTTTATCAGAGAGAAAGTTAATGGTCCCTCTTTAATGATGAGAACACAATTATGAGGTCAGTAGATTTTTTTTTCTGGTGTCAATACCCTCTATCCAATGACTACTAGAGACATACATATAATTGAACAAGTTGGGTTTATTACTCATTGCAACAAAGGAATAAAAAAGAGGCAGTGTGACATTGTGATTTATGATAAGAAATATGTATTTGGTCTCTCGTTCCTGGCACATAGGTTCTAAATATTTTGGAATTTACTAAGTGGTAAGAGTGATAAAGGTGTCTCGATATTCATAAACCTTTTTCAACCACACCTGAGTTTATGTTAATGAGGTGACTTTGGGACAGCACAAAAGGATGGGGGCTGGTTGCCAAAGGGACCAACTGTATTTTTGGAGGATTGGAACTTTCAGTCCCACTCCCCTGATCTCTGGGGAGGGGAGAGGAAATAGAGGTTGAATCTACCACCAGTCACCAATGATTTAATCAATCATGCCTATGTAATGAAGCCTCCATAAAAACTTAAAAGGATGGGGTTTCGAGAGCTTCCAGGTTGGTGAGCACGTGGAGATTTGGGGAGATTGGTGCGCTAGCAGAGGGCATGGAAACTCTGTGCCCTTTCCCCATACCTCGTCCTATGCAGCTCTTCCTTCTGGCTGTTCCTGAGTTATGCACTTTTATAATAAACTGGTGATCTAGTAAGTAAAATATTTCTCTGAGTTCTATGAGCTGCTCTGGCAAATTAATCAAACTTAAAGAGGGGGTCATTGGAACGTTCAACCTATAGCACAAGTGACAACCTGGACATGCAATTGGCATCTGAAATAGGGGGCTGTCTTGTAGCACTGAGACCTTAACCTGTGGAATCTGATGCAATCTCCAGGTCCACAGTGTTAGAATTGAGTTGAATTGTAGGACTCCCAGCTGGTGTCTGAGAATTGCTTGTTGGTGTGGGGAAAAAAACCCACATATTGTAAATTGGAATCAGAATCATTAGGTAGCCTGGTGGGAATAGAAGGAATTAGTGTTGCAGATTTTCTCTTCTTTCCTTCCTTCCTTCCTTCCTTCCTTCCTTCCTTCCCTCCTTCCTTCCTTTCTTCCTTCCTTCCTTCCTACCTTCTTTTTTTTTTTTTTCTGCAGAATACATCAGTTTGAATCTCAAAACTTTTGCAGGAGAAAAAAGACAGTTTCTTTCTACTAGAGTTACTAAATTTGGAGGATGTGATTTAGGAACTTTCAGCAGGTATTTAGCCTTTCCATGGAGAGAGAGCCTTCCTGCTACTGAAGCTGATGAAGAGAAAAGATGAAAGATAAAGAAACATCTAGTAAATCCAGAGGATATTGTCTGACTTCCCGCATTCAACTACACCTGAAGATTTTCATACTTGAAGTCCATACATGGTCTTTTCAATGAGAGTCAAGAAATTCCATTTTTTCTCTAAAGTGGGTTGACTTGCGTTAATTTGCTGCAACAGAAAGATCCCTGTCAAGTTCAGGCAGGCTGAAAACAGTAATTAAAGAGGCAAGAAGATCCAGTGTTTTTCTTTAATAAAGGAATAAAACCTGCATGATGGGCTCCTTTAGGGGAGGATTTATTTTCCATTCAGACCCTGTAGCACATAGTACAGTACTTCCCAAATATTTTATCCACTGCTGTTCTATTACGTTTTTCTTCATAGTACGTTTATTCGGATGCTCTGCCATCTGATGCCCACCTCTAATTTGGGTGGGGCAGACTCTTCCTCTAACAGATGCTTTGCAGTACCCCTTCATACCAATAATTTCTTATTCTTTTTCACTGTAGTTACTCATAGGAGTATTAATTGCTCAAAAACTTCTAAAAGCAGTCAGGGGCTTGAGCTTGTTGCTAAGAAGCCAGTTCTGTTCTCCCATTTTGATTAGGAACACTTCCAAAGGCATCGCTCATTTTCAAGTGTCCATAAATTCCAGGCTGCTCACATGCTGTATTGCACGTTTTTTACTAAGCCTATTTATTACCTGGTGTGTTTGTTCACTTGACCCCAAACAGATCCTTGGATTGAATGGTGCCAAAGAAAAGCTAGGGTTGGATAGTAATTAAAGTGGTAAAAACAGATTTATTCAGGAATATTGCAATAGGGGAAAAGAGACTTCAGTACAGAACTGGGCTCAAATACAATATGGGCAAGTCAGAATTTATAGTCAAGAATCAGGGTGGGGCTTAGAGTATGGAAAATTACTAGGAGGAAATGTCTAAGTCATGGGGGTACTCTGGCTAAACCAACCTAATAGAATTCTTGCTAAAGATAGGCCAAGGTTATCAGATATCACCTGGAGGGGGTGGGGGGCGGGGGGGGGTGGTGCGGGGGCGGGGTTTGTGTGTGTGAGGTGTAGTGGAGGATGACGAACCTCTTCAAATATCCAGGATGATTAGATATCAAGGGCCAGGGGGCTCTGTTTAACAGACTTAGCAGGCTTCCTGCTAAAACTGGATTTTATGAGGAGGTGCACAGATGGACCTAGGAGAAGGTTCAAGGCCTGTCTAAAGTTTGGTCAAGCAAAGAATCTTTGTCAAGGGAGTTCATTGTTCTTGGGACTGCAGAGAAGAGGGGAAGTCAGAAATCTCAGGAATGCAAATCAGCTCTTTGAAACTGCATACTGTCTACATCCTGCCACCCCACCCACCGTGTACAAAGTGCCTCGTATCATACCTTAACTTCACAGGCACATGCTTCATTTTATATATCCAAGCAGCACCTATATAATTTGGAGACTGATAATCCTGCTTATTTTGTAGAGATAGATAAACAGTAAGGGACTCCTTTTAGACAATGTTAGTAATTACACTAATATGCATATAGAAATTTCTAGTTTTCAAAGCATGTTTCCATACATTGTCTCTTTTTTTTTCTTCATGTAAACTTCACGTATACACAGATGCGGGGGTTCAATGAGGTTAGTAGACTGTTTAAAGCCTTAAGGCAAGTGAGCAGTGGAGCAAGTCCCCGAAAGAGTCACGTGACATCAGTTCTTTGCACCTCACTCTGCCTTTCCCCAGTTCTTCCACAGGATGTTGTTTGGTTTTGAATTACAATAAATGCCTCATTACTTATTTAAGAATAATACTTAAAAGGATTTTGCTTTCCAAATGCTGAGGGCAAGAGATTCTTTTTATAATGAATCCTTCTGTGCAAAATTCCCTTGTTTTCATTCAAATGTAAATCAATTTCAGGGAAACCACACTTCCGATGAGGGACAGATTCACTTAGCTCACTTCTTTTTTCACGCACACAACTTATTATATAATGCTAGCAAGGTAATTCATCTCCAAAATGCACAGACATTTATCATGTTTGAATCTAAACATAAAGACTGATTTCAAGGGGATTTTCAGCCACTCAGCCATATTTATCTTTACTGACAACACTGAAATATTTTCTCCCCTTTGGAAATAACAATTTATGTATCATTCCCTCTGAAATCTTTGCTTTATGATTCTTAATACTTTTTATAAGATTTTTGTTTTTGTTGTTCAAAAAGCAAATTGACTCAGTGCTGGTAAAGATGGCAAAAATAGACAACCAACAAGGACCTACGGTTAAAAATAATAAAAAATAAGAAATAAAACATTTTCTCAATTAAAAAAATAGACAGTCTCAGACTTTAAGTAGAAACATAGCTTACAAGAAATTTTCATTTCCATTTGTGAGCCTCTCCTTTACATAAAGTATTGTACAAATACAGATTTGAGCTGCAGAGGAGAATACAAATTATTAGTCTCAGTAATACTGAAAGGTAACAGAATATGCCACCTAAAATATGCCACTTGGCCTTATTAATTATTTTGAACTGTAGGCTCTTGAAAAACAGCAATTCAGAGAGAGACTTTCTCCGGACTCCCCTTATCTGCCTAAAAACAGATTCTACAAAAGGAGCTCAGTTGATACAGATTCTCTCCCCTGGAGTTTCATCAACCAGGGAAGATAGACTCAAAACAAGAGAAGGGACCAGAAGTAGACACCACACCCAGACAAACTTTGTCACAAGCTGTCACATCTTTCATCTATTCTTTTAAAGGTCTATTCATTTTTAAAAAACATTTACTATCCCCTAAGAAGCCGACATTTCCCTTCCTCTTTGCCTGTTAAGATGATATTTAAGCCAGAATTCTAAGCCACCCAAGAGAGTTACTCATTTTTCCCTGGGTGTCTCCCATGTATGTAAGAATTCAGAAGGGTAGAAGAAAAAATATTTTTTCTCCCCTACTATCCAACTCAGGTTTTTGCAAGTGCATACTCTGTGGATCCTCCCCGCCCCTACTCACTTCATTTAACTTAAAGCCCTCTCTAAACAGCTTTTAATATGGGTAAATATTATAACATTAAAAAATCAGAACATAAAATTGGATTTAAGTTTTGATCATAACTTTCCAAATACATGTATGGACAGAAGACTGTAATAACTGTATCATTATGCTAACAATAATTTTCATTTTATTTCAGTATTATGAGTATTAGAGTTATTTTCATTTAAATTATTTTTCATTTTTATGATTCTTTCACATCAGTCATTCTTAATTAATGATTCTGAGGTATTAAATCCAGATGAGCTGGAGTTTAATACAGTGGAGCCATTGATAAAAAGGGTTCATTTCTTTTTTTTTTTTTTTTTTTTTTTTGTGGTACGCGGGCCTCTCAGTGTTGTGGCCTCTTCCGTTGCGGAGCACAGGCTCCGGACACGCAGGCTCAGCGGCCATGGCTCACGGGCCCAGCCGCTCCGTGGCATGTGGGATCTTCCCGGACCGGGGCACGAACCTGTGTCCCCTGCATCGGCAGGTGGACTCTCAACCACTGCGCCACCAGGGAAGCCCAAGCGTTCATTTCTTTAAGTTTTTTCTTTCGGCAGGCAAATAGGTTTGCTCCATTCACTTAGTTATATTAATATAATTAAAATAAACTTAATTTACATGTCAATGTTAAGGCCTCAACAAAGTAGAATGCGTTAATGGCTAGGTGATGCTTCTACCTTTCAAAGGTTTGAAGTCTAGTGAGAAAGAGAGGCAAGCAGACAATTAAAATGCAGGATATTAAATGACACAAAAGTGTGCATTTGGAATATTATAGGAACAAAAAACCGGGACAGAAATCTTGGTTTATAAATGTCAGAGAAGATATTGTGTAGAAAGTCAATAAGAAGTAAGAGTGAGTAGCAGTTGGTAGAGAGATCTGTTTGATGTTGGAGAGGGGAGTGTTTCAGGCCTCGGGAACAGGATAGGTTGGTGAGACCATGGCATGCTCAGGTGACTGGAAGTAATTCAGTGTGCCTGGAGCTGTGATATGAATGACATATGACTATACAAGAAAATAAGCAAGAGATGCTCAGACTTTATTTTGATAGCAATAGTGAACTATGGTTTGAGTTAGTATACATGTCCCCAATTAGAGATTTAAATGCCAATGTCCTGTAAAGTTCAAACATAGTTTAGGAATATTATGTTCCAGTTGAAGTTCACCCATCTTAGTGTAGAGACTGAATAGAATCTCAAAATAAAGTTAGGTGCCTGTGTTAAACGTTCATGGCTTAAAAGATGAGGATGAACTTTGGATTTTGTCAAAGTTTTCTTGAATTGTCTGTTGTGCTACTTTGTTCAAGTATTAGCATCGCCAATTAATTGTCTACAGTGGGCAAAATCGCTTAATCTTCTAGAGCCTTGGTTTCTTCATTTGCAAGATGGAAATCAATCTCAACGAGAGGAAGAGTTAACAGATTACAGGTGGTATCATATGTAAAGGTCAACCCAAAGGATGCCTAGTAATAAGGAGGCACTCAAAAATGCTATTTTTCTGTCCCCACCTCAGAGATATCTAAGAAAACATAGGAAAATTACTTTAAAATGCCACAAGTAAAACAATCTCTTAGATGCAACCAACTCCAGTTGACAGGTGCTGGGCATTTCATTCTAAACACTGAATCTATCCTCCAGCATTTCTGAATATGTAAATGTTTCCTCTTGATATTCTCTACAGTACATACAACCCCAGCAACTTAGCACTCATTTTTTCATGATATGCCTTGAAATGTGCAATATTTTAATTTCTACTTTACCAATTTTTATACTGTTACCTATTAAAATACTTAAAATACTTTAAGTCCCTCTATCTAAAGAGATTATAATCACTAGACCTGGAATGTTCAACACTGCTTAGCAATTCATCGTCATTCTCACTTCATTTCCAAGTTCATAATTCAAAATAGTCACTGTGCCTCTAATTAATTAGAGAATTCTAAAATACTGTCTCAGTACATGGACAGACAGCTGTTTCTCAAGACTCTTTTGAGTTTATTCAAGTGCATGAGGTAACTGAAATTATGCATAATTACAATTCTAATACAATTCTAATACCCATATATATTTACAAAGACCCATCTTTGCTTTGCCTTCTGACAAAGGCCTCTGTTGGTGTGACACAGATCTATACCCTAATTATACCACTGTGAAATTGAAACAGAGGTCAAACAACACATTTTTCTTTTCCACTGGTTATTGCCACTAGTTTTAGAATACGGTAATGGATATTCACATAAATTACTAACCATGTTTTTTATTTCTTTCTCTATTTTTGTGCTTAATTTCACATACCTCATATACAATATCATATAGGAGTGACTTTTAAAATGTTTTTTAGTTTATTTTATTTTCATCCTAGTATCCCAATATATCAAAATGAGAAAAGTTGGGTTAAGACTGAAGTCACAGCACCTTCTGATATTGAATACAAATTTTTGAATGCATTTTTACTTTTCTGGGAAGAAACTTCAGGAATTTCATCAAATTCTCAATTTAAAAAGCAACCAAAATATTTTTACAGTAGTTAAATTTTTTTTTACAGAAGTAGCTCTTTAATCATTATAACCATTGTTTGTAAGGGTTCTTGGAAAAGGCACTTTTATGCACACTTAGTGAGAATTAAATCTTAAATTTTTCTTGAACTCTTTAACATTGTATTAAGAGTTATATAAATATATATTTTCTCACACTGTAATTTCTTGTAGTTTATCTTAATAAAATTATCAAATATGCAGATATAACTTTAGCTGGAAGGCTATTTAGCACAACATTCTTGTAGTAAAAAGTGGCAAATTAGCTAAAAGATATATCAGACATAAAATGGAATTATTAAGAAGTCACTGAAGTTAAGAGAACACTGTATCCTCCTACCACAAGATTTAGCAACAAATTTGCTTCTATTCCTATATATTCCATCTTTTTTTTCAGTTGCTATGGATGATATATCTGATCTCCTATTTTAGGCCTGCCTCTGTCTCCTTGTTCAATTGATTCCCTACCTACTATTTGTCCAGTGACACATAATTAATGAGTAGTAGAGCTGTGATTCAAAGGAATTTTTCAGACTGTGATTCAGACAAAGGACTTCAAAGCTCATGCTCTTTTCCCTAAATGCAAATATTCAGAAACTTACTATAATTGTTAAAAGTTTGTTTCTCTTCAGTATTTCTTCAAATTGAAGTAGGTAAATATCAAAATTAAGTCAGTAAATTCATTAAGACAATTTCTTGTTCTCTCTCTCTCACGTATCACTACAGGAATTATCTCTTGTCTGTTCTACTTATCACTTTTTCCTGTCAACATGCAGACATAAAATAGTAACACCTGTCTTAATCCCACATACTCGTTGAGCTCCAGTCGGATTTCTCTGATCCATTTTAAGAGTTCTTCAGTTTCATCCTCCCACCTCTCTTGAGCTCACTCCAGTCTAGGTTTCATCCCCATAGTTCTTCTGAAGTAATTCTTGTCAAAGTCGGCAGTGACCTCAGAATCACTAGAACCAATGTCCATTTCTCCATTCTAATCTTATTTGACTTATAATCATCATTTTATACATTTGATTATTCTCTACTTCTTGAAATACGATATTTACTTGGGTTTCAGAAATTAATACCCTACCTGTAAGTAAAGAGGTGTTTCATGGATCAGTCATTGCAGCTTTTTTCTTCTTTCTTTACCCTCACACTCTAAACTAGAACCATACAAAACAAATATCAAACCAGCACAAACGTGGACGACATATATAATTTTAAATTTTTATAAAAATAAAAAGAACAGGCGATTTTAGTTTTAATAGTATATTTTATATTAGACAACATTGAAAACAATTACAGATATAAGCCATATAAAATTATTAATGATATTTGTTTTATTGAAATGTAATAACATACAACATTCTATTTGTTTTAGTTTTACAACAGCATAATTTGACATTTGTATACATTGTGAAATGACCACCATAAGTCTAGTTACCATCTGTCACCATGCAGAGTTACAAAATTTGTTTCTTTTTTTTGTGATGAGAACTTTTAAAATTTACTTTTTTTTAGCAACTTTCCAATTTGCAAGAAAATATTATTAACTATAGTCACTATGCTGTATATTATATCCCCATGACTTATTTATTTTATAACTGGAAGTTAGTACCTCTTGCTCCCCTTCACCCATATCACCCACCCTCCAATACTCCTTCCTTCTGGAAACAATAAATCTATTCTCTGTATCTATGAGTTTTGTTTTGTTTTGTTTGTTCATTTGTTTTGTTTTATAGATTCCACATATGAGTGAAATCATACAGCATTTGTCTTTGTCTGACTGATTTCATTTATCATAATACCCCCAAGGTCCATCCGTGTTGTCACAAATGTCAAGATTTAATTATTTTTATGACTATGTAGTAGTCCATTGTGTGTGTGTATGTATAAAACATCTTTTTTTTAGATTATTTTTTCTTCCACTTTTACTGAGATATAATTGACATACAGCACTGTATAAGTTTAAGGCATACAGTGTAATGATTTGATTTACATGCACCATGAAGTGGTTATCACAGAAAGTTTAGAAAACATCCATCATCTCATATAGGTAAAAAATTAAAGAAATAGAAGAAAAAATTTTCTTGTGAAGAGAACTCAGAATTTACTCTCTTAATTTTTGCATGTAACATACAGCAGTGTTGATTATATTCATCATGTTGTATATTACATCCTTGGTACTTATTTATGTTACAGATGGAAGTTTGTACCTTTAGACTGCCCTCCTCCAATTCTCTCTCCCCCCACCAGAAACCCACTGCCTCAGGTAAGCACAAATCTGATCTCTTTTCTTATGAGTTTGTTTGGTTGGTTTTGAAATATAATTGACCTACAACATTATGTTAGTTCCTGTTATACAACATAGTGATTATATATTTCTATACATTTCAAACTGGCCTCCAAGATAAGTCTAGTTATGATATGTCACCATACAAACACATTACATATATTACGTATTTATTGACTATAATCCTCACACTGTACATATCATACTCATGACTCATTTATTTTGAGACTGGAGGTTTGTACTTCTTGATGTCCCTCACCTATTACTTTCTTTCCCCCACCCCTCTCCCCTCTGGCAAACATTCGTTTGTTCTCTGTATCTATAACACTGTTTATGTTTTGTTATGTTTGTTCATTCATTTTGTTTTTTAGATTCCACACATGAGTGAAATCATACAGTATTTATCTTTCTCTGTCTGACTTATTTCACTTAACATAATACCCTCTATTTCCACCCATGTTGTCCCAAATGGCAAGATTTCAATCTTTTTTATGGCTGAGTAATATTTCATTATGTGTGTGTGTGTGTGTGTGTGTGTGTGTGCGTATATATATATATATATATATATATATAAAATGTGTGTATGTGTGTGTGTGTACCACAACTTCTTTATCCATTCATCTGTTGATAGACAATTAGATTGCTTCAATATCTAGGCCAATGTAAGTAATGCTGGAATTAACATAAGGATGCATATATCTTTTCTAATTAATGTTTTTGCTTTCTTTGGATAAATACCCAGGAGTGGTATTGCTGGATCATATGGTAGTTCTATTTTAATTTTTTGAGAAATCACCGTACTGTTTTCCATAGTGGTTGTACCAATTTACATTCCTTCTAACAGTGCAGGAAGTTTCTGTTTCTCTACATCTAATTGGATATTTTATTTCTGTGACTAGAAAGAAGATTTGCAATGGGTTATTTGTGATGAGATATCCTTGCTCTCACCTTGCTATTTTGTTATATAACACATAAAAACAAAATTAACAACTGCAAAGACTATAGATACATTTTAAAATGCTCAAAAGAGTTCATTTTCCTGTGTGTTTTGTTTAAATGCAGTACCATACAGACAACTTCCAACTTACATTATTTATAGATATAGATGTAGGTGTAAAAATAGTCACAATAAACAGTGGAATTTTCAATATATTTTATAAACAAATCATGTTTTCTTTTAAAGTGTTAATTTAAATTAAATGAGGCCCATGATCCTCTGGTTCAGTATACCAGAGCAAAGAGATTTCAACTTCCATTGTCATCTCTGAAACAATCAAAAGCAAACCAAGTAAATATGTTTCAAAAACAGGCAAAATATGAAACTACTACTCATTTTTAATAAAATTAGGAAATGGTCACAACGGCTAACTATAAATTGGAAAGGATAGCTGTTGTAAATTGTGAAACTTGAAACAAGTCAAGAGGGAGTGATCTAGTACATGAGGCTAATGATCAGACTTGACTAAAAGTGACTTTTCTTCTGGGTCCTAACTTGAGGGCCCATTTTTCTGGGTCAGGATTCAATACAGAGGAGTAAGAGCTCAGGTGTGGCTATGCAAAACCTCTCTTTTAATGAATAAATTCTGTTTTCTCCTCTGATATTTTATTACGTATTCTGTTAAATTTTCCATATCGAATAGTGTTTATATCCCACTCTATGGAGAGACACTCTTGTAATTTGCATCATACATCCATTTCCAGTTTCAAGGAAGAGTAAATGCTTCCATCAGAAAGTTTTTTTGTTAATCACTTTTTCTGCTTTTCCTTAATAGGAAAAAGTATTTTGTTAGATTTTGGTTGCAAAATGATACAAAAGAACAAAGATAATTATGTTTCACCTGGGTTTAACTATTATGCTGGTAAATATTGCCCCAGTCCTCATGGTGAACTTTTAGAATGGAATCCTGTATAATAATTATATAGTCCTTTCTGAGTTACATTATATTTGAATAAAATATAATGAGCATACTGTTTGTTTCTTTCAGTATAGCATCAATGACTGTGTTATCAAAATAATTATGAAAAAGCATTTAATTTGACAGATGTGCTTGTAGTGTTGTCAAAAGTAAGCTATGATATCACACATGAGGAAGAAGGGATTTCTTCAGGAAAAAATGCTCATTAGATCTTATGATGTTCACATTGACATAAATGTTAGATGAGTCAGCCATTATCAGTACATTGTCAGTATCATTGTTGAATAATTAGTTCATAGTAAAAAATCAAGAATGTGCATTCATTAGTTATTTCAGCAAGCATTTAATGAACAACCACTGTAAGCCCAACCCTGTTCAAGGTCCTAAGTTAGCCGAGAATGGGCAAAGTCTTACATTCCGGAGGCGTGATAGACAATAAGCACGTAAATAAATATCTGTATAATTTTAGGTTCTCTGAAGATAAATTAGACAAAAGGTGAGGAGTTGGGAGCTAGTTGCTATTTTATTCAGGGTGTAAGGGACATCTCTCTGAGAGTGAAGATCAAGCAGAGACCTCCATGGAGTAGGCTGTAAATCTAACACACTTGATTAATTGGTTTGAATGCTAAGATTGTGTAAAATCTGTCCAGGTTGTCTCGATAAGAGTTTAGATATTTTATATTTTGTGTATTTGAAATATTGAACTGCTAAAACACCATCACCTGGTATTGGTACCAGAAATAGGAGGAAATCTTAGGAGTACAGCTAGTACTAATGCTATTATTAATTGCATTCACATACTCATGGGAAATTTCATAAATGAGAATTAATGGTTAAAGAAATGTCAGCCTTTTATAGCCCATGTAACAGAATAACATGTAAAACATGAGACAATTATTTTAAATTTATTGTAACTCAATTATCTTATGTTTTTAGAGTTTTTACTATCAAATTCCTTCTTTGAATAGTGTATGAGCTTGAACGGGCAGGTTGCTGGGCTCTTAGTTTCCTTTGAAATGCAGATTGTTATAAGATTCTTGAGTACAGGTACACAGGGCTCTGTAATTATGCTATAACAACAGGGAACATTTACCTCAAGAAAAGCATTTGATAGCTGAGGTGACTGTGCACGAATTTCTTCCGAAATTTCAGTTTGCAAAATAAACGGAAGCACACACACTGTTCAATAAACTTTATTGCCACGTTACCTTCTAATTTGGTCTCTTAACACTCTGTCAGTGTTTTTCTTAAAATAGCTTCCTAAAAGAAAAAAAATTGTATTATTTAGCCATTTGTAATTCCAGTGAGGCTCACACTTGCCATTTCATTGGGATTGTTATTTTATTTCATTTTTCTCCTGAGAAACTAGTAACTATTATATGGACAATGATAAATATGTATGTATAAATACTGAACTTGAATATATACAGTAAGCATGTATATTGCTATGGAGAGAGTCACTCTACATTTATCTTTTTTCCATCAACTCTGAAGGAATCAGAATTTGTACATAAAATCTCATTAGTTTGGTCCATTCAATCTTGTGTACTGAAATGGCTCCTTAAGTCTAGGAGAGAGTCCCACAGAATATTTACAGCCAAGGCCCTGGAACCTGGATTTAGATCCTAACTCTGTCACTCATGAGACAAAATGTGAATGTTAATGCCCCAGCTGCACAGTGTTGCTGAAGTAATGAGTACATCTGGCTTTTAGACCTTTGTCCGGCTCCTGATAAGATCTCAATGAATGTTGCCTTCTACTGTTAATGTTCATGGAACTCAGAGTAACCACACGAGCACAAGCACAGTGTGTATCAAAATTAAAAAAAAAAAAAAAAGTAAAAGTGACTGTTTGATATTTGATTTTCAAAAAGCATTAAATAGTTGTAGCAATTAGGAATGTGTTTGTTTGTGAGTGACAGAAAGCTCAACTCATGTTGAAGCCATGTACTGCTTTCTTACCCAACCAGAATTTGGGAGATGTGCTGTTACTTGCCTAGGTTCAGCTGCACAGCGTTGTTATCAGAAAACCTGGTTCGTTGCTTAATGATTGCAAGATAGCTGGCTGTTACAGATGGATCCATCAAGAAAATCTTCAAGGGAGGAAAAGGGGTGTAGAAGTGGAGGCAGTCCCTTCTGTTCCATGCTCTTTCACCAGGAAATCAACAGATTTTCCACAGCTTCCCATAAAATTTGTTGATGACTTACTGGTATTGGCTGTGTCATATGGTTTTCCTCAGTTGCAAGGGGTACTGAAAGAGCAAGCTGGGACTTTGCTGTCTCCAACAAATTCAAGGTTATACTAGGAAAGGTGAAAAATAGCTGTTGGGTAATATTTTAGTGTCTGCCATAATAGTCATTTAGGGAAACATTGGAATCCAGTTAGACATCCATATACTCATTTTATGGTTTAGTATTTATTGTTTTAATATCCAATTGCCTATGGGAAAGTGCTACCATGAACTTTTCATTGTTAGTTTATTCTGAAGTTTGAATTTAGTGCTAGTATGAGAAGATTTTATTTTGCAACTAAAATTCTTTATGTGCTTTAGTTTGTTTTCTTAAAAAAGATCCATCAGTTGGGCAAAGTGCCACTAGAGAAATTGTCCCCAGTCACTCAGTTCACTCATCACACCCTACCTACACTGGCTTTTCTTATTTTTCTCAAATATGCTTAGTTTATCCCTACTTCATGGCTTTCATACATGTTCCTCCAGTTTTGGAAAGCACTCTTCCAGCCCAAGTCTCCACTTATCACCATCACCTTTCCATGCCTGATTCCTCTTCTGGGTTTGGTTCAAATGCCCCCTCCTCAGAGATGCCTTCTCTGATCAGATGCCTCTTCCAACCAGCCTCTGTCTCGTTAATCCTATTTTATTTTATTCATTTTCCTTTTTAAAATTATCTTCTTCTGAAACTGTCTTATTTATTTATGGACATACCTGCTTATTGTTGGACTCATCCAAATTTAATGTAAGTTCCTTGAGTTGAGGGATATATGTGTGATTCATCACTGCATTTTCTGAACCTAAAACAGTGCTTAACCATAGTAGTCACTTAATAAATATTTGTTAAACAAATGAAAAAATGTTTAACATAGGGTTCTTGATTAGAGCAGGAGTAAGTTAAATATTAAACATTTAAATATTTGATTGCAGCAAGAGAAAATGGGTTAATGTCTTCCTCCCAACAATTGGAATGTACTTGAGAACAAGTCTCCTTAACACCTCACAACACTTGAATGAGCCCTGTAACACAGCTCTCATTCATATCATCCCATCGCTGAAGCATTTTCTTTCATTGACACAGACTTCCAATACTCAGTCATCTACTTGTCAAATCTTCTGCCCTGGGCATCATTAGACTTGCTTTTGCTTATGTCAGTCCTGAGGAATCAAATATTAATTTAAAATTTTAATCCTCCCAGGTTTGGGCAACAAAAAATTAGTGCTCCCCAATTAAAAGATGAGCAAAAGATCTGTCTCACCAAATAAGATACACAGATGGCTAAGAAGCATATGAAAAGCTGCTCAACATTGTATGTCACTAGGAAATTGCAAATTAAAACAATGAGATTCCATTACACACCTTTTTAAAATAGTGAAAATCGAAAACACTGATAACTCCAAATGCTGGTGAAGATGTGGAGCAACAGGAACTCTCATTCATTGCTGATCAGAATGCAAAATGGTACAGCTACTTTGAAAACAGTTTAACAGTTTCTGACAAAACAAAATATACTTTTACCATATGATCCAGCAATCGTGCTCTAAGGAATTTAACCACAGGAGCTAAAAATTTATAACTACATAAAAACCTGAAAATGAATGTTTATGGTAGCTTTATTCATAATTGCCAAAATTATGCAACCAAGATGCCCTTCAATAAATTATTGGATAAACAAATTGTGGCCCACCCATACAATAGAATATTATCAAGCAAGAAAAAGAAGTTAGCTATCAAGTCATGAAAAGACATAGAGGAAACTTAAATGTATGTTACTGAGTGAAAAAAGCCAATCTGACAAGGCTACAGATTTTACTATTCCAAGTATTTAACATCCTGGAAAAGTCAAAACTATGGAGACAGTAAAAAGATCAGTAGTTGCTCTGAATTTGAAGGAAAAATGGTGGGAAGGATGACTAGGTGGGGCACTAGGGATTTTTAAAGCAGTGGAACTATTCTGTAAGATACTGTAATGGTAGATACATCATTATAAATTTGTCAAAACCTAAGGGATGTACAACATGAAGAGTGAACTCTAATTTGAACTATGGATTTTGGTTAATAATTATGTATCAATACTGGCTCACCAATTTTAGCAAATATACTACACTAATGCAAGATATTAATAACAGGGGAAACTAGAGGAGGTTTGTTGGGGTACACGGGAATATTCTATATTCTCTCTCAAATGTTTCTGTAAATATAACTCCCCAAAATGAAAGTCTATTTTTTAAAGTCTATTTTTTAAATATTTAAATATAGAGCAGCTGTCTGTGGTATCTCTATATTAACAACTTGTAATAAGAAAACTTGAGGGGCAAGACTGGAATAAAGACACAGGCCTACTAGAGAATGGACTTGAGGATATGGGGAAGGGGAAGGGAAAAAAAAAAAGAAAGAAAACTTGAAAGAGTGATTTACTTTGTCATTCTTATCCACAAAAGAACTGAGTTATTTTCTTTCTCCCTTAGGTTAGTTGAATAACAAGACCAAAAACATCCTCCAATTCTATTCAATTAAGGGCTATAAGATCCTGTGTTTTTCAAAGTTCTGTCTGGAATGACTTTTATAATTGTTTACCAAACAAAATGTCAGCCTTCTCAGAGATCAGCATGTCTCGTGAAACTTAAATAAAAAATAATTGTCGAGGGGGACCTTCAAGATGGTGGAGGAGTAAGACGTGGAGATCACTTTCCTCCCCACAAATACACCAAAAATACATCTACATGTGGAACAACTCCAACAGAACACCTCCTGGGCATTGGCAGAAGAACTCAGACTTTCCAAAAGGCAAGAAACTCCCAGGTACCTGGGTAGGGCAAAAGAAAAAAGGAAAAACAGAGACAAAAGAATAGGGACGGGACCTGCACCTCTGGGAGGGAGCTGTGAAGGAGGAAAAGTTTCCACACACTAGGAAGCCCCTTCACTGGAGGAGATGGGGGGTTGTGGGGGGGAATCTTCGGAGCCACTGAGGAGAGCGCAGCAACAGGGGTGCAGAGGGAAAAGTGGAGAGATTTCCGCACAGATGATCAGTGCCGACGAGCACTCACCAGCCCGAGAGGCTTGTCTGCTTACCTGCCGGGACAGGTTGGGGCTGGGAGCTGAGGCTTGGGCTTCGGAGGTCAGATCCCAGGGAGAGAACTGGGGTTGGCTGCATGAACACAGCCTGAAGGGGACTAGTGCGCCACAGCTAGCCGGGATGGAGTCCAGGAAAAATTCTGGAACTGCCTAAGAGACCAGAGACCATTGTTTTGGGGTGCACTAGGAGAGGGGATTCAGAGCACTGCCTAAACGGGCTCCAGAGATGGACGCAAGCTGCGGCTATCAGCTCGGACACCAGAGATGGGCATGAAACACTAAGGCTGCTGCTGCAGCCACCAAGAATCTTGCGTGCAAGCAGAGGTCACTATCCACACCTCCCCTCCTGGGAGCCTGTGCAGCCCTGTTGCAATGTCACGCTGGTCTCTGCTGCCTCAGGAGCTTTGTGAACAAAGAAGAGAAAGGGAAATCTCTCCCAGCAGCCTCAGGAGCAGCAGATTAAATCTCCACAATCAACTTGATGTACCCTGCATCTGTGGAATACCTGAAGAGACAACGAATCATCCCAAAATTAAGGCGGTGGACTTGGGAGCAACTGTAGACTTGGGGTTTGCTTTCTGCATGTAATTTCTTTCTGGTTTCATGTTTATCCTAGTTTAGTATTGAGAGCTTATTATCATTGGTAGATTTTTTTATTGATTTGGTTGGTCTCTTCCTTTTTTTTCTAATATATAGTTTTTTCCTTTTTCTCTTTTTGTGAGTGTGTATGTATATGCTTCTTTGTGTGATTTTGTCCATACAGCTTTGCTTTTACCATTTGTCCTAGGGTTCTGTCTGTCCATTTTTTTTTTAGTATAGTTTTTAAGTGCTTGTTATCGTTGGTGGATTTGTTTTTTTTGTTTGTTTGTTTGGTTGCGCTCTTCTTTCTTGCTTTCTTTTTTTTACAACTTTTTAAATTTTTTATTTTAAATAATTTATTTTTTATTTTAATAACCTTGTTTTATTTTATTTCTCTCTTTCTTTTTTTCTCCCTCTACTTCTGAGCTGTATGGCTGACAGGGTCTTGGAGCTCCAGCTGGGTGTCAGGCCTGAGCCCCTTAGGTGAGAGAGCCGAGTTCAGGACATTGGTCCAACAGAGACCTACTGGTCCCATGTAATATCAGTCTGTGAGAACTCTCTCAGAGATCTCCATCTCAACGCAAAGACCAAGCTCCACTCAACGATGAGCAAACTACAGTGATGGACACCCTATGCCAATCAACTAGCAAGACAGGAGCACAACCGCAACCTTTAGCAGAGAGGCTGCCTAAAATCTTACTAAGTTCACAGACACCCCAAAACACACCACTGGAGGCATTCCTGCCCACCAGAAAGACAAGATCCAGCCTCATCCACCAGAACACAAGCACCAGTCCCCTCTACCAGGAAGCCTACACAACCCAATGAACAAACCTTACCCACTGGGGACAGACACCAAAAGCAATGAGAACTATGACCTGCAGCCTGTGAAAAGGAGACCCCAAACACAGTAAGCTAAGCAAAATGAGAAGACAGAGAAATACATAGCAGATGAAGGAGGAAGGTAAACACCCACCAGACCAAACAAATGAAGAGGAAATAGGCAGTCTACCTAAAAAAGAATTCAGAGTAATGATAGTAAAGGTGATCCAAGAACTTGGAAATAGAATAGAGAAAATACAAGAAACGTTTAATAAGGACCT
This sequence comes from Physeter macrocephalus, assembly GCF_002837175.3. Lineage (NCBI taxonomy): Eukaryota > Metazoa > Chordata > Mammalia > Artiodactyla > Physeteridae > Physeter > Physeter macrocephalus. The sequence goes on from NC_041229.1 coordinate 76,944,616, forward strand.
AGAGGAACTAAAGAGCAAACAAACAATGATGAACAACACAATAAATGAACTTAAAAACTCTCTAGAAAAATCAATAGCAGAATAACTGAGGCAGAAGAATGCATAAGTGACCGGGAAGATAAAATAGTGGAAATAACTACCACAGAGCAGAATAAAGAAAAAAGAATGAAAAGAATTGAGGACAGTCTCAGACCTCTGGGACAACATTAAACGCACCAACATTTGAATTATAGGTGTCCCAGAAGAAGAAGAGAAAAAAAAAAGGGACTGAGAAAATATTGGAAGAGATTATAGTTAAAACTTCCCTAATATGGGAAAGGAAATAGTTAATCAAGTCCAGGAAGCACAGAGAGTCCCATACAGGATAAATCCAAGGAGAAACACACCAAGACACATATTAGTCAAACTATCAAAAATTAAATAAAAGAAAAAATATTAAAAGCAACAAGAGAAAAGCAACAAATAATATACAAGGGAGTCCCCATAAGGTTAACACCTGATCTTTCAGAGGAACTCTGCAAGCCAGAAGGGAGTGGCAGCACATATTTAAAGTGACGAAAGGGAAAAACCTACAACCAAGATTACTCTACCCAGCAAGGATCTCATTCAGATTCGATAGAGAAATTAAAACCTTTACAGACAAGCAAAAGCTAAGAGAATTCAGCACCACCAAACCAGTTTTAAAACAAATGCTAAAGGAACTTCTCTAGGCAGGAAACACAAGACAAGGAAAAGACCTACAAAAACAAACCCAAAATAATTAAGAAATTGGTCATAGGAACATACATATCAATAATTACCTTAAATGTAAATGGATTAAATGCTCCAACCAAAAGACATAGACTGGCTGATTGGCTACAAAAACAAGACCTGCATATATGCTGTCTACAACAGACCCACATCAGACCTATGGACACATACAGACTGAAAGTGAGGGGATGAAAAAAGATATTCCATGCAAATGGAAATCAAAAGAAAGCTGGGGTAGCAATTCTCATATCAGACAAAATAGACTTTAAAACAAAGACTATTACAACAGACAAAGAAGGACACTACATAATGATCAAGGGATCAATCCAAGAAGAAGATATAACAATTGTAAATATTTATGCACCCAACATAGGAGCACCTCAATACATAAGGCAAATACTAACAGCCATAAAAGGGGAAATTGACAGTAACACAATCATAGTAGGGGACTTTAACACCCCACTTTCACCAATGGACAGATCATCCAAAATGAAAATAAATAAGGAAACACAAGCTTTAAATGACACATTAAACAAGATGGACTTAATTGATATTTATAGGACATTCCATCCAAAAACGACAGAATATACTTTCTTCTCAAGTACTCATGGAATATTCTCCAATTTCTTGGATCACAAATTTCCTTGGTAAATTTTAGAAAATTGAAATCGTACCAAGTATACTTTCTGACCACAATGCTATGAGACTAAATATCAGTTACAGGAAAAAAATCTGCAAAAAATCTGCAAAAAATACAAACACATGGAGGCTAAACAATATACTACAAAATAACCAAGAGATCCCTGGAGAAACCAAAGTGGAAATTAAAAAAAAACCTAGAAACAGATGACAATAAAAACACAATGACCCCAAACCTATGGGATGCAGCAAAAACAGTTCTAAGAGGGAAGTTTATAGCAACATAATCCTACCTCAAGAAACAAGAAACATCTCAAATAAACAACCTAACCTTACACCTGAAGCAATTAGAGAAAGAAGGACCAAAAAAACCCCAAATTTAACAGAAGGAAAGAAATCATAAAGATCAGATCAGAAATAAATGAAAAAGAAATGAAGAAAACGGTAACAAAGATCAATAAAACTAAAAGCTGGTTCTTTAAGAAGGTGAACAAAATTGATAAACCATTAGCCAGACTCATCAAGAAAAAAAAGGAGAAGACTCAAATCAATAGAATTAGAAATGAAAAAGGAGAAGTAAAAACTGACACTGCAGAAATACAAAGGATATGAGAGATTACTACAAGAACCAAATGCCAATAAAATGGACAACCTGGAAGAAATGGACAAACTCTTAGAAAAGCACAACTGTCTGAGACTGAACCAGGAAGAAACAGAAAATATAAACAGACCAATAACAAGCACTGAAGTTGAAACTGTGATTAAAAATCTTCCAACAAACAAAAGCCCAGGACCAGACGGCTTCACAGGCGAGTTCTATCAAACATTTAGAGAAGAGCTAACACCTATCCTTCTCAAACTCTTCCAAAATATAGCAGAGGGAGGAACACTCCCAAACTCATTCTATGAGGCCACCATCACCCTGAGACCAAAACTAGACAAAGATGTCACAAAAAAAGAAAACTACAAGCCAATATCTCTGATGACCATAGATGCAAAAATCCTCAACAAAATACTAGCAAACAGAATCCAACAGCACATTAAAAGGACCATACACCATGATCAAGTGGGGTTTATCCCAGGAATGCAAGGATTCTTCAATATATACAAATCAATCAATGTGATACCCATATTAACAGATTGAAGGAGAAAAACCACATGATCATCTTAATAGATGCAGAAAAAGCTTTTGACAAAATTCAACACCCATTTATGATAAAGATCCTACAAAAAGTGGGAATAGAGAGAACTTATCTCAACATAATAAAGGCCATATATGCCAAACCCACAGCCAACATTGTTCTCAATGGTGAAACACTGAAACCATTTCCAGTAAGATCAGGAACAAGACAAGGTTGTCCACTCTCACCACTTTTATTCAACATAGTTTTGAAAGTTTTAGCCACAGCAATCAGAGAAGAAAAAGAAATTAAAGGATTCCAAATTGGAAAAGAAGAAGTAAAGCTGTCAAGGTTTGCAGATGATATGATACTATACATAGAGAATCCTAAGGATGCTACCAGAAAACTACTAGAGCTAATCAATGAATTTGGTCCAGTAGCAGGATACAAAATTAATGCACAGAAATCTCTTCATCCCATACACTAATGATGAAAAATCGAAAGAGAAATTAAGGTAATCAATGAATCTGGAAAAGTATCAGGATACAAAATTAATGCACAGAAATCTCTAGCATTCCTATACACTAATGATGAAAAATCTGAAAGAGAAATTAAGGAAACAGTCCCATTTACCATTGCAACAAAAAGAATAAAATGCCTAGGGATAAACCTACCTAAGGAGACAGAAGACCTGTATGCAGAAAACTATAAGACACTGATGAAAGAAATTAAAGATGATACAAACAGATGGAGAGATACACCATATTTTGGATTGGAAGAATCAACATTGTGAAAATGACTATACTACCCTAAGCGATCTATAGATTCAGTGCAATCCCTATCAAACTACCAATGGTATTTTTCACAGAACTAGAACAAAAAATTCACACTTTGTATGGGAACACAAAAGACCCCGAATAGCCAAAGCAATCTTGAGAAAGAAAAACAGAGGTGGAGGAATCAGGCTCCCTGACTTCAGACTATACTACAAAACTACAGTACATATGGTCACCTTATTTTTGATAAAGGAGGCAAGAATATACAATGGAGAAAAGACAGCCTCTTCAATAAGTGGTGCTGGGAAAACTGGACAGCTACATGTAAAAGAATGAAATTAGAACACTCCCTAACACCATACACAAAAATAAACTCAAAATGGATTAAAGACCTAAATGTAAGGCCAGACACTATAAAACTCTTAGAGGAAAACATAGGCAGAATACTCTATGATACAAATCACAGCAAGATCCTTTTTTATCCACCTCCTTGAGAAATGGAAATAAAAACAACAATAAACCAATGGGACCTAATGAAACTTAAAAGCTTTTGCACACAAAAGAAACCATAAGCAAGATGAAAAGACAACCCTCAGAATGGGAGAAAATATTTGCAAATGAAGCAACTGACAAAGGATTAATCTCCAAAATATATAGGCAGCTCATGCGGCTCAATATCAAAAAAACAAACAACCCAATCCAAAAATGGGCAGAAGACCTAAATAGATATTTCTCCAAAGAAGATATACAGATTGCCAACAAACACATTTATTTCATATAACATGGTGAATAGTTCCAGTGTTTTTTCAGCCACAATCTAGGATGAATCAAGGCTTAAAAATCAAGCCACAGTAAAGGTGATCAAAAACAATTAATGTAATATTTATCAGAGTTAACAAAAAGTTGTCATCTTCTCTCTACATTCTTTTATTTATTTTTCCTAACAAAAATCTATAGTGCAGTAAAGGTTAGGGATCATGTAACTGCCGTGTCATTTACAAAGTCTGAGTCCTTCATTGATTGCTGGTCTCCTGACTCACCCTTATAACTAGCTAAAAGTTTATCTTCGCATTGATGAAAGTCATCCAGGAGGCAAGACTATAGAGTGCAGTGATGAAATGTCTAAAGGCAAAAAATGCAATTGCAGTTCACTGTGAAATTCTAATTGGGAATCTGTTTTAAGACTTCACAGTTGAGATGTAGTTGCATTTGTTTTCTATTGCTTGTAAGCCAGTATTTTAAAGCCCACTGATTGCTGGAGGAACCTGAAGTGACAGACCTTGAATTGCTTTCCAGGTGATGTGATGACAAAACCTAGAAAATAGAGGTTCTTTCCCGATATGCTTTATCTCAACTGAAACCTTTCTCTTCCCAGGACCACATGCATTTTCAGCTTTCCCTTTTGGAGAGTAATGAAAAGTGCTGCACGTGTGAGGACTGCTTCAATAGAAATTACCTCATGTAACAAGACAATAACTTTCTGAAGTCGACGTAACTATTTTCCTTTTACAGTTAAAGAACCTGAGACTCAAGAAATATCCTGCTTAAGGTTTCAAAACTAGAATATGGAAGGATTTGATCCGTACAAGCCTGTTTCTTTACTACGGGTGTTCCTGCTCCCCACCTACTCTAAAACCAGCCGAGGGGAAACACTGAAATTCCCCAAGTCATTGTTGCTACTCCCTGTCCATCACCTTTATTTTCATATTCAAATATGTTCTTTGAATCTCATGTAATTTTGCTCTTCTGCCCACTTCTTCACTGATATCCCTTTACACCTGTTGTGACTTTGATCCTGGCCTTGGATGATTTCAATATTCATGTTGACAACCTATTTTATACTCTGATCTCAACCTTTCTTAATGGCTTCTCAAAAGACTCTCACTCCATAAAATCACACTTAGGGAGGCACCTGGACTTTGTAATTTTCCCCAGATGCTTCATGCATGAAACATTAAGTCTGACATCCTTTGGACCAAAGTGAATCTCTGTGCACAGCTTGGTTTCCAGGGAGATGCCAGGGATGTGCCCATTAGCGAGGTTCCTGTCTCTGAGTCAGCAGAAGCTATCGTTATGCCCTGTGTTCCTGCTGGGAGACAGAGGAACCAGCTCCCTGGTTTCTGGTATTTATTTGATAAACCTGAGTCCGGGATACCCTTTTCTGTTACTGTTTTCAAAACTCTGAATTACTGTCATCTCTATCAGACATTGATACATCTCTCTTACTCCTTAACTATTCTTGTTCATTACCTCATCAATATTCCCTTATCTTAACCTCCCAGTCTACTAACTCTCTTAGATTATCACTTGCTTGTCAGTGATGATTTACTACTAATAATAGGAGTAATAATAACACCATTAATATAATTTATCATTGTTTAGCAATTATTCGTCAGCAATGCAGACAGCATTTTATATGTTTTGTAAACTGAGTCTCAAAGAAGTAAAGCAGACCATCCAATGCCATATAGTTAATAACAGACATAGCTAAGATGAGAAAACAGGTCTGCCAGTGTCACTCCAAAGCCCTCGTTCTTTTTATTATACTGCCTCATTAGCACCGACTCAGCTGACATGTACCTATGATCATCAATCACTCTCAGCTCTCTTATGTGCAAAGCTCTTCCTCTGAGTCATCACCATACAGTTATGGTGAGTCTCCAGGGCTGTGTAACTACAGTCAGCTTCCATTCCTAGCCACCTCAGCTGTGACTGCAAACTTTACTTTCCCTTACAAACACTCCACCAACCAAGTGCCTATCGTCAGACAAATGGCACATGCCTATTCACATACACTCAAAGCAGATAACTTTGCATCCTACTTTACAGATATAATTCATGTTTGCAGACAAAAGATTTCACAGCATGCTATCCCCCCTTACCTGTTATTTGAACCTATATGTATCTTCATAGAAAAGATGTAGAAAAGATGTAGAAAAGATGTCCACCAGCTTCTTGTAAAAAGCTAATCTTTCTGAGTTCCAGGTGTCAACCCCTCAGGACCTTGGCCTCAACATTTTCCTCTCTGTCATAATTCCATGTACATATATCTTTTTAGCCTCCACTAAATCTATGTATATGTAATTTTTAGGAATAATTTTTGCCTGCAAGTAACAGAGAACATTTCTATCGATGGCTTAAGAAAATAGGAGTCACTTTTTTTTTTTTACATAGGAGAAAATCTGGAACTAGAAACTTGTGTCACAGATTTAATAGCTTAGAAATGTCAGGGACAATGTATTCTTAATTCTGTCAGCCCCATCCTCTCATGTAAATATGCTGCTGCAGTTCCATGCATCACACCTTTTTAGAAACCTCTCAGCAGACTTCCACCCTGATCTTATTGGCAAGAATTTACATGTCAGTTGGTTTTGCAAACCTGTCAAAGATGCTTTAGCGATTGGGAGGGTGAGTACATAGTTTTTCAAGGCTAAATAATGAAGGCAGAAAGGAAGAAGGGAGTTGGGAAAGGGTACTATTTAGTGAACCTATAGTGTCTGCCAAAGCACATACATGTACTTTAGTGTCTTCTATATTTAAAAGAGGTGGGTTATTCAAAGAATGTGCCAGATCTGGATTGTCAGTTACTGGCCCTGTATTCAGCCTGTGTCTTGTTCCTCCTCTGTAGTACCTGGACTGCTTCAGGCTTTACCCTTTGCAGGGGTTGCTGGCAATCGAGTTCCCTAATTTCTGGATGCATCTCTGTGGACTCTTGGAGCTGTGACCATCTCACAGGAGTTACCACTCCTCACCCACTTTTATATGACAACACTCGTTGGAACAATCGTGTATGCCAATCAATCCTCTTAAATTTGCTTTGCAGTCGTTAGTTTTCACATTTTTTTCTCTACTATCATTGTAACACTGTATTTAGAAGGAAATTTTAAAATGTGTTGAATCTGCCTTCTTTAATTGAAAGTTTTGTCTTATTACATTGGTTGATCATTTTTATGCCTGCATTTGCTGTTACATTTTGAATTATGGGAACAGAACTAATTTATCTATTTTATTTCAGTTCCCTAGTACCATGCACAGTTCTTAAATACTCAATTGTTGATGAATGTGAATGGAAAAATTAATTAATTAAAGACTAAATGCTCACAAGGATTTGAAATTCAACTAGTAGGATTGGAGTGCAGGATTGCCCCTTTACCAACCCTGTGAAGCAGTGAAATTTATTTATCTCAGATCTTAGTTTCTCTACCTTAAAATTAAGAATAATACTACCCATTCTGGGTACTTCATGTTCTGTTGTAAGATAAAGTCATATAATAGATATAAACATGCTTTACAAATTACACAATGTTTGCAGTTATCTGACACACTTTTCTTTGGATAATCATTATGTAGAATCTGACAAAAGGATTAATTAATCAACCTAAACCTACTAATTTGTCAGTCTTTTTGAAAGAAACTGACAAATTAATGAACATTCATCAAATGGTTATTGCATATTACTATGTACCAGACACTTCTCTTGGTAGCAGAAATATAGCAGTGACCATTAGATCAGTCTGAAGCATGAAGCATACCTTCTGGTAAGTGATACAAGGCAGGTGTATTCGTTTTCCGTTTGCTGCTGTAACAAATTACCATAGACTTATTCTTCAAAACAACAAAAATTGATTATCTTTCATAGCCAAAAATTTGGCACACTTCACAGGTTAAAATCCAGATCTAGGGCTTCCCTGGTGGTGCAGTGGTTGCGCGTCCGCCTGCCGATGCAGGGGAACCGGGTTCGCGCCCCGGTCTGGGAGGATCCCACATGCCGCGGAGCTGCTGGGCCCGTGAGCCATGGCCGCTGGGCCTGCGCTCCGGAGCCTTTGCTCCGCAACGGGAGAGGCCGCAGCAGAGGGAGGCCCGCATACCAAAAAAAAAAAAAAAAAAAAATCCAGATCTAGCCAGGGTTGTTCTTTTTGGGGGCTCTAGAGGAGAGTCTGTTTCCCTGCCCAACTTTGAGATGCTGCCACATTCCTTGGCTCATGGCCCCATTCCTCCATCTTCAAAGCAGTAATATGAGGGTAAGTCCTTCTCACACACACCGCTATCTCTCTGGTTTGACACTGACTCTCCTGCCTCTGTTTTTCACTTATGAGGATGCTGTAACTACATATTGGTTCACTCTGATAATCCAGAATACTCTATTTGGAGTCAACTGATCATAAATCTTAATTCCATCTATAACCTTACTTCTTCTTTTCTATGTAAGGTAACATATTCACAGATTCCAGAGATCAGCATGTGGGCATCGCTGGGAGGCTGTTAGTCTGCCTACCAGAGTATGCCTGTCCCTTAGCCCACTGTACTCCTTTCCATCAAAAACTAACAAATTTCTTTCCTTGTTTCTTTATGAGTCTGTACTATGCCAAACTTAATGGTAAAAATACAGACAACACGATTAAACTATGTTTCATTTATAGTTAAAATTAACAGCACTGCCTTACTCCTAAAACTCTTCATTTATTAAGTACTTTTGACTCAGTTAAGCTTTTGGAACGCTTTTGAATTGTTATAAACATTTTCTTCCTTGACTTTTCATAGTTTTATTTTATAATGAGATCAGGATGAGTTTTGCTGCTCTCGCCTTTTTAAAAAGTACATTCATAGTGAAAAACCTGGGAATTCTTTCCCACAAACCACTTGATGGAATGGAAATTAGCAAAAAAATAGATAATTCACTAGCATTGCCAATATTTTCTCAAAAATTTTATATTGGTTTTTATTTCTAAACAGAAATGTTTATTTTAAAAAGAACTTTTATATTATTTATAATATATAATTATATAAAATATGACTATAATCTTTGAGAAATACAAAAACCAAATTTACTAAGATTCCTTCAGGGCTGGATACATGTATTTCTACTGCCAACCCAATGAGATGATGATTATTCCTATTTCCTCTTAACATATGAGTGAACTAATGATGAAAACTTTAAGTAGCTTACCCAAGATATGCTCCTGGCAGGCAGTTGGTCAGGATCTGAACTGAGGACTAAGCAGCCCTTGGTCCCGGCTGCTCACACGTATGAGGCAGGCACACCCCCCTGCCTAAAGTGTATGGACCTTTTCTATTGAAAAACAAACTCATATCTTTAGAAAGAGCAGAAAAAAATACCAATTTAAGCAAATAATTTACAAATCACACTAGACTCAAGTTACTTAAAAATGTTTTTGATAAGTTGATGTTTAAGACCAAACAAGGAGAAAAGTTGGAAAAGCAGTTACCATAGCACTCTATTATGCAATACATTGTGCAAATAATAAAAATATTATACAACATATTGATACAAATGATGGGAATTGTAAAATGTTTTCAAAGAGTAAAATATTAGAAAAATGTCATAGACCCAGTAAAGAGCAAAAGGAAGAGATTACTGGAGCACAAAGCATTCAAGCATAAGAATCTTTTAAACGAACGGCATGGAGAGTCCCAAACCTCTGTGGATTTTGAATTTGACTGCTGGATACAGGACAGAATCTATTTTCAAAAATTCATATGGGATAAACTTCTTTGCAAATGGGTTTTTTTTTGTTTTTGTGGTTTTTTTTTTGGCGGTACGCGGGCCTCTCACTGTCGTGGCCTCTCCCGTTGCGGAGCACAGGCTTCGGACGCGCAGGCTCAGCGGCCATGGCTCACGGGCCCAGCCGCTCCGCGGCATGTGGGATCTTCCCGGACCGGGGCACAAACCCGTGTCCCCTGCATCGGCAGGCGGACTCTCAACCACTGCGCCACCAGGGAAGCCCTACAAATGGTTTTTAAAATTCTCAATTCTCCCTGAAGAAAACCGAGTCAGAAACTGCTCAGTGAACCACAAATGCCCACGGGCTATAAGGCTCAATGGGAATGAAAAGATTTATTCATCACTACAAATGCAGTGTGATGTCACTGCAGAGATAAGGATTCTGGAATCAGACAAACTTCACTCAAATCCAAACAGTAGTTCTGTGTAATCTTGAGCAGTTCAGCATTGCTCCGAATCAAAATGTGCATGTGTCTAAGATAGGAATTAATTAACCAAGATCAAGTTTATAAAATGTTCAGCACATATACTAAATCTCAACATGTTAAAACGATATATTCATTCATCTGCAGACTATATTCTTAAGCACTGGAGAACACAGTCTTTTTCCTAAGGAAAGATCAGTCTTGGAGGATAAAGAAGAAGTAATAGGCAATGCATTATGGTGCACAGTGATAAATGCTTTACTGGACTAAAAATATGGAGTGTCACCCACCCTGCCTGGGGTGTAATAAGGCATTTAGGAAGGGCAATAGTTCATCTTACATGTCAAGGATGAATAATATTAATTTACCTGAGCAGTCTGGAAAGTATTTCAGACTAGAGAAAGAGACTCAGAGTTAAGGTATACTGCATTAGCCCAGTAAAGCCCATTTCCAGAGAAGGGAGTGGGAGAATAAGAAAAGTGGAGACCAGAAAGAGAAGAAAAGACCTGATTAAGAAGTTCATTGCCTTTCTTTTTCTTCTCTGTAAAGATCAATCAAGATTAGGTGCAACCCACATTTCATTTATCTCTTTCACTCTTTTTCTACATATACAGTTAGGAAAAAGTGAGCGTTAAAATATTTATCAAGACACCAACAAATCAGAGTAACAGCTGCTTGTTAATGGAGGATGAGGTGGTGGTTAGGGGTGAGATGAAGCAGTGACTATTTTTAAAATCAAAAGGAAACATATGGTATTTAATAACTGGTGTGTCCATGCCATGTGTGCCATCTAAACTTCAGCCCTGGGTCCGGTTAAACAAATGGTAAATAAAGTTGTCATCATCATTTATATTAATTTTTCACCTTGAACCTACTTTGTAGTAAGTTAATATCCCCCCTAATCTGTGTGTGTGTGTGTGTGTGTGTGTGTGTGTGTGCGCGCACACATGCATATGTGCATGCAAGTGCTCGAGAACACCCTATATTCCAGCCATGAGCAATTGGATTAAATGTTGAAACAAACCACATTATTTAATTTAATAGAATTAACTGATCCAAAGGTCCAAAGGTCAGCGATTCTGGCACCGTTAAGACTGTGTCATCGATCTAAAATGACCCACAATTCAGAGAAAATACTATTAGTATTAGAAGACTTTTCCAATTTTAAATCACTTTTGCATTATCAGATGTAATCCTCACAATGACACAGTGAGGTGGATAAAGCAGGAACTCATTTACACATACTCTGAAAGTCAATTTCTACCAGCTGCTATACCTCCAGGAGCCAAAGAGGCAAGTATTAACATGACCTATACATGGAAATGAGAAAACTGAGACCTAGTGAGATATTTACCTTGATGACTTAAAAATAATATGTGCTACTTCAAAATTAAAAATACAAACAACTATAGGCAAATATAGAATTTTACTGCTAATATATTCTACAAGTTGAATTAAAAAGAATTAAGAATGTTAGACATTATGCCCTCCCAAATTCTCTAAAGTATTCAAGTGGTAGAACTAGTTTCTTCTCCTAAAAGCCTTTATTTCAGTAGGCTGTTTGGAATTACAGAAGATTAAAATTTATTATTGGACTCATCAATTGCAATGTGTCTATCTAGTTAAACCCTAAATTGGAATTTACAAAGTGTTTTAGCTAGACAGGAGGTAATGACATTTTCTAAATTAGGAAAACAAAAACAAAAACAAAAACTAATGTTTACTTTTTAGCCATAATTTCTTCAAAATGTACTCCATATCTTTTCAAGAATTACTACTGATATAATAGTATTATATACACAATTGGGATACTTTTTATACAGTCTAGTCATAGGATGCTAGCATTTTACAAAATACGATGAAATGTAAACAAGCACAAATATTTCATTTATTTAGAAAGAATTGTATGTGCGAGGCACTGAGCCAAGTTCTGTAAAAGCATGCAAGATAAAGTTTCTGTCCTCCAGAGCTGATAGTCTAGGACAGAAAATATGGCCCATATATGTGGAAGAGTTTTTGTTTCAAATTACTAAGTAATTAAAATCAGGAAGAAGAGTAATTTGAATAATTCAAGTATAAGAATGTTCAGGGAAGGTAAACACAATGTTTGCTGAGGGGTCAGGGCAAGTTTTATTGGAGGAGTTGGCACCTTGAAGAATAGAAGTTTCCAATAATAATTCAAAGGAATCTTAATAAGCCATTGCTTATTAAGTGTGATTCAAAGATGATGTTTTCAAAATCTTTTCTTAATGAAGTGCTTTAATTTTGATGCTTAAAGCTGGAAGAGAATTGATTCATTCATTATTTCATTCATTTATTTACACATTCAATAAATAATCATTGAGTATTATTGTGCACCGTGCATTGTTCTATTTGCTCATGATGGACCCAGTGCAGATAAGATTTCTGCTCTCTTAGAGCTTGTGTATCATTTGAAGAATCAAATAATAAAGAAGCAAATAAAGACAATAAGATGGTAAATGCAAATTCATTTTCAATTTGAAAAAACACAGAAAATAATGATGATATGATTAGTAGTAATGACACAGAAGCAGAGAAGAGAGACTAGAGTGTAAGTCAGATAAAGCTTCTTTGAAACAGATGGAGACAGTGACATGAAACTCTGAGGAAAGAGTTTTCCCAGTCTAGAGACATGACAGTGCAGAGACAAGCTAGGAAGAAGCATGGTGTTTGAGAAGTAGAAAGAAGGTCAGCGTGGCGGGAGTGGAACAAGATAGGTGGAGAGCGATAGGAGTTGAAGTCTCAGAGATAAGTAGCCCTGTCAGGGCCTTGTTGCACAGAAAAAAGGATTTACATTTTATACTACAAGTGATGGAAAACCCTTGGGGGATTTTAAAGGAGAAGGGAATGATATGATGAGATTTATAATTTTAAGAAATTCACTGTATTTGATGCGTGAAAATTGCATTGCATGGTAGCAAGAACGAAATCTGAGAAATGAGTAATTGGAATCATTCAAGAAAGAGGTGATGTAGTCTTGCACTACTGTGGTCAGGACAGTGGGGATGGGACTTCCCAGGTGGCGCAGTGGTTGAGAATCTGCCTGCCAATGCAGGGGACACGGGTTCGAGCCCTGGTCTGGGAAGATCCCACATGCCGCGGAGCAACTAGGCCCATGAGCCACAACTACTGAGCCTGCGCGTCTGGAGCCTGTGCTCCGCAACAAGAGAGGCCGCGACAGTGAGAGGCCCGCGCACCGCGATGAAGAGTGGCCCCCGCTTGCCGCAACTAGAGAAAGCCCTCGCACAGAAACGAAGACCCAACACAGACAAAAATAAAATAAAATTAAAATTAAAAAAAAAAGACAGTGGGGATGGAAAGTTTTCAGGGGTAGATCGGACTGTTGAGAAGATTGGATGGGAAGAGATAAAAGAGTCCAGAATATTTCCTTCCCCTAACTCTGCTGGGAAGACTGAACAACAAAGCCATTTGCAATTGTTAAAATTAGGGTTCAAAAGTCATTCACACTTTTATTCAACAGTGGTAAAAACTTACTATTGAACATTTTTGTTATTGATCATCCCAAGGTCTGGACTGCAAATTTGGCATTGATGTAAAACAGACATGACAACTCTCCTCCCTAAATTTCTCCCACTAAGTTCTGACTAATAATAGCAAGATTGACATTCTATCCCAAGTAGTATTGAACATATCAGGAATGTCAACTGTAAATTGAGTTTTAGATGTTCATGATGTAGATAGAATTTAATCTGAATCATGCCATAGCAGGATCAAAAAAGACCTTCTCTACCATCAAGTGACTTTTAAAATTCTGCATAAAAATTGAACTAAATGTATTAATATTATAATTGGAACTTTTACTTGAACACGTTTGAGACTATCTCATGCTCTAATTTCTAACTTATTTCTCGAAAGAAAAATGTAGAATTTTGACTTTTTTTGTGGTGCCATATTAATAATGTACCTTTTTTTTTCTGTTTTTTCTCCCATATCTCACTTTCCATTTTCCTACTGGTAATTGCTCCATCTAGTATATAAACTCCTTGCACCCAATTTCTTATCTCAAGATTAACTTCTGGGAGACTATAGGTGAAAGCAAAATGTTATCAAATCGTTTCTACTTTTATAACTCTGTAAGTGACAAAAACAAATGCACATTTGTAAAAGATATAGCAAAGGATATTTTGTTGTTACTGTTAGTCCCTCCCCTTTTTTTCTGTTTCATTTTGTAATAACAATACCACATGCATATATATTTGCTTCTAAATTCAGAAAAAAATAAGGACTACTCCTATATTCTCAGCGTTATATTCTTACCAGTTATCACAGTGCCTGGATCATACCTACTTCAAACAAGACCAGTGTGTTGGCCGCAATGTGGAATAAACTGATGAATTAGAGTTCTTGCCTCCAATGACCTCAAACCCTAGTAGAATAAATAACATACTCCTCATTAACACAAAGTAGCAATTGCTAAGTGCCTTAAGACATGGAGTGGTGGAGGAGTGCTTTCTCATTGTTATTATACCTACTTATTAGTAGGAAAGAATAATTAACTGACTTTTATTTGTTAAATTTTAATTTACACAGCATTTTCCTATAGAATTTTTTTTCTGATACTTGAGACTACCTGCCTTCACATTGCTTAACCATCAGAACTCAGAACTAAAACCATTTATGTGAACATCTTTATTCCAGGTAATTCTTGCCTAAGAAGATAAGGCTGTAAACCAATAACTAAACGCACTGCTTACGTTAGAAAATTTAAGCATACCAAGGTGACTGGACAACAATTTGCTTATCTGGGATGTTGTGTTGAGAAACTCAGACCCTTCCTGAAAGAGCCTACTAACCACATAATTTGGAATTAAATGCTATTGTTTTCTTTAAAATATTTGGAACTGAATTGGTCTAACATTATACAAGTGATGCCCCTAGATAATAAGTGTTTTGACTTTATTTATTGAGAAAAGTAAATACTTTGTAAGTTGTTATGACTCCTTACAGTAAAAGTGAACATTCCTGTTCTTATTGTGGATATTTTTTAAAGCAAGTACAGAAAAATTATTGGAGGTTAGTTTAAACTGGAATAAGGAACACTTTTAAATTAGATTAATGTCCCATCTTGCATGCCCTTGTGACTCTGTACATGCTCTATCCTCTCTGACTAGAATGCCTATTCCACTTCTGCCTTTGTGCTAAACTTTTCCTTCAGGACTTAGATTAAGGTCTATTATTTTCCCAAAGCATAAAAGCTGGCATATTTTATATTCACAGGAATAAAAGAAGACTGTAATACCCAGCCTTCCTTGAAGTTGGAATCATGCCATTGGAATTGGCAGACATGGCAGTAAAATATCTTGTCCACAATCAATCTCTCTTCCCTTTCCATGGTGACCATTCCAGGCCACATGCTTAAGTCTTAGAGTCACTGCCTTAGGAGAATCCAACCCTCACTGGACTATTATGTAATTAAAAATAAACCTTTATTACACTATGTCACAGAAACTTTGGAGTTGTTATAGCAGCTAGCATTAATTACACTAGTATATACAAGTTGAGTCAGATATTTGGTACTTGGGCTTATGAATTTATTGTATTACAGTGACAGTAATTGCAATTGTCTATTTAATTGCATGTTCCACACACAGACTATGAGAAATCTGAGAACAGCAGCAGGCCTATTCTTTTGCTCTGACACCTGTACAGTTTCTGGCATATTCTAAGGTTGCAATAAATGTCTGAATGCATAAATCAAGAGATGAAGACCTGTAAATAAATGTTGCTCTTTGCCTAGTTGTCATGACAATATGGGAGTAACCGATCCTCTTGCCAGCATTCTACCTCTGTCAGTGGAACAGTAACTTCCATTATATGTGAAATAATATAGACAAACTTCCACTCTTCTGTTTACTTGATGTCCCTTCTTCTTCCAAGGATAAAAGAATGACTTACCTTTTGGGTCAGTCACATTGGTAAAAAAGCTTGGCATGAGGAAAAACATGACATGGTTGTATCAGGTCATGTCAAAGAGACAGGGCAGACTTTAGAAAATGCAGGGAAGTATTAGTCAATTATTTAGGCTGAAACATTAGGTAAACTTAAGAGCAGTGAAATGAAGCTGTAAAGTATTTTAGGGACTTGATCAAGGAAGGCCTCAAATACATTTATTAGGAAAATACTGGAAGTCAGACCTGCTTTAGGATTAGCCTCACAGTTTCCTGATAGATGGACAGGAGGCATGAGAGAAGCCAAGAGTCTTACTGGGAAAGCATCACCACTGTCCCCGAAGATTCACCGAGAATGAGATACCCATTTAAAACTCTGAACATGCCAAGCCTCATAAATAGGGTTCTACTTTTTACTATTACCTTTCATTTTCACTTGTCATTAATTTTTCTAAACAAGAAAACCAGACTCTAAAGACAAAGTACAGTATTTGAAAGCAATGTCATACCTTTCTAGGGAAAAAAAGACTCATTCAGTCTGTAAGACATTGAACAACGGTCATTGTTTGACTTGGTGGATTACCGACACATGTTTGTAAAAGATTCTGTTCTGAAAGGAAGCAAGCATTCTCCTGAAAGACTGGCTTCTTTTCTCTCCAATTTCAGTCCCCTTTCTCTAACTCTGTTATTATGTTGTTCCAACTTTTAAAAGGAATATTTTACTACCTCTCCTCACACCAGCTAATACTTTCACAGCCAACATATTTAGAAGGTCACTTACATTATAGTCTCTTTCAATCCAGAGAGTGACACCCAGAAAAAAGTCTCCCAGTACACCCACATTGCTTCAGTCAGGTCACACAGATTGTGCTGCAAATGTGTCTTCTGTAGCTTAGCCTTCAGAAAACCTGGCACTAAGTGGGTCCAGGAGAAAGGCTTCCTGATATATTTATGGTCATTTATAATGTAGACAGCCATGTTGAGCAATGAAAGCTGAGGCATTTCTAAAACTAAAGAAATAGCATAAAAATTGTGCCTTTAATCAGTATGTCACATGATTTTTCATGCATTGTTTTAAGCAAAAAATTTCATTTAAAAGCATTTTATTCCTGCCAGTACTTCGCTGGGGGAATGTTGAGAAATCTAAATATCAAATCAAGCATGAAATGTTACACAATTTTTAATTACCAAGCCCTATGAAAAGAGTAGATCTGATTGAATGTAACAGCAAGAGTCCTATGGCATGATGTATTAAGAACACCTCTTGCCAGGCAAAGTGACATCTAAAGATGCTGTCACAATCTCCCACTTAAGATGGTTAAAGTTTGCTTAGGGTAAAGCCAATAAATTCAGAGTAAAATGTGCTGTCAGCTAAAAGGTAACTGCACCGAATGGGCCTCAGAGGTTTCTTGTTTTTGTTTGTTTTGCTTTTCTCATCTCCTGCCAGCATCATTATCACAGCATTCATCTTCCCAATGGCTTCTTGTTAATCTATACAGGATGCAACAGGTATATTAAAATGCACTCATCCTTTGCTAACCTGGACTTTAATGAATACCGGCAGGCATTTGTTTCCATTAAAGGACAACATGTCCTGGGCAACCAGTGTCCAAATCTATTTAGTGAATATCTTGGAAATAAAAGTTTAATACGCTATTGTTGCCATTACCTTTTATTGCATGTGGCTCCTGTCTTACCCTGAGCACAACCTGCCTCGTGGATGTAATTGTATTTGTCTTCACAGTACAGTGTGCTGTTGTCAACTCTTATTATCCCTGTTTCACAGATGCCAAAACAGACATACTGACATTCTCTGACTTCCTCAATGTCAACGTTATAGAGGATTAATGAGTCACCGTGGTACACAATCCAGGTTGACAAGTCTACTGATGTTGACAACAAGGCAACAATGCTTGTTTTTGTGTGATATATTTTTTAGGAGGAAGTGCATGAGGATATGTTATGTGCACTTTTGTTGCCAACCAACACCACAGCTGCAGAACTATTCAAGTCTTTTTGAATTATTACATATCAGGAAAACTGAATTGGTCATTTTGTGTGGGAATATGCACTGACGGAGCGGATGCCATGACCAGACGGTTTCCTGGTTTTACTACTCGGGTCAAAGAGTTCGCTCCTGAATGTGAGTCTACGCACTGTGTCATCCATAGAGAAGTGCTGGCTAGCAGAAAAATGTCACCTGAACTTAACAACGTTTTGCAGGATATGATGAAAATTATCAACCACATTAAAGTACATGCCCTTAGCTCACGTCTGTTCACGCAGCTCTGTGAAGAGATGGAAGCAGAGCACACATGTCTTCTCTTATACACAGAAATGAGATGGCTTTCTAAAGGTAGATCACTGGCCAGAGTTTTTGAGTTACAAGAGCCACTCCAGAGATTTCTTTTAGAAAAACAGTCACCACTGGCAGCACATTTCAGTGACATGGAATGGGTCGCAAAACTTGCTTAATTGTGTGGCATATTCAACCTGCTCAACGAACTCAATCTGTCACTTCAGGGGAGAAAGACAACTGTGTTCAATTTGGCAGATAAAGTGGCTGCATTCAAAGCCAAACTGGAATTATGGGGGCGACGAGTGAACACTGGGATTTTTGACATGTTTCAAACATTAGCAGAGATTTTGAAAGAGACTGAGCCAGGGCCTTCTTTCTCCCAGCTGGTGCACGATCACCTATCTCAGATTTCAAAAGAGTTTGAGCATTACTTCCCAACCACAAAAGATCCCCAAACTGGGAAGGAATGGATCCGCAAGCCATTTGTGAATAAGCCAGGTGAATGACTTTGACTTTCCATGCTAGAAGAGGATCAACTGGGCTTCCCTGGGGGTGCAGTGGTTGAGAATCTGCCTGCCAACGCAGGGGACACGGGTTCGAGCCCTGGTCTGGGAAGATCCCACATGCCGCGGAGCAACTAAGCCCGTGAGCCACAACTACTGAGCCTGCACGTCTGGAGCCTGTGCTCCGCAACAAGAGAGGCCGCGACAGTGAGAGGCCCGTGCACCGCGATGAAGAGTGGCTCCCGCTTGCCGCAACTAGAGAAAGCCCTCGCACAGAAATGAAGACCCAACACAGCCATAAATAAATAAATAAATAAATAATAAAAATAAAGGAATTCCCTTTAAAAAAAAAAAGAGGATCAACTGCTTGAGATCACAAATGACGGTGGTCTTAAAAGTATGTTTGAGACAACTTCAAATCTCCATACGTTCTGGATTAAAGTCAAGGCAGAATATCCTGAGATTGTCACAAAAGCACTGAAAAGCCTGCTTCCATTTCCAACATCCTGTCTTTGTGAAGCAGGGTTTTCTGCAGTGACAGCAACTAAAACGAGATTACGGAGTAGACTGGACAAAAGCAACGCACTTCGCTGTCATTGTCTCCCATCACCCACAGATGGGACCATCTAGTTGCAGGAAAACAAGCTCCGGGCCCCCACTGATTCTGCATTATGGTGAGTTGTATAATTATTTCATTATATATTACAAGTAATAATAATAGAAATAAAGTGCACAATAAATGTAACGTGCTTGAATCATCCCCAAACCATCCCCCCTGCCCTGGTCCATGGAAAAATTACCTTCCGCGAAACCGGTCCCTGGTGCCAAAAAGGTTGTGATGTACTTTCGAATTTTTCTCTACTTGCACTCTTACATTAATAAAACATAGATTCTGAATTAAAATCATACATATAAGATTTCATTGTGTAATTGAGTATCTTTTAAACAGCACTTTATTATGAGAGTGACACCAATGAGAATTGTTCTAAATATGAAGCAATTAGTAGCCAGTAAATTTTATCTTTCATAACGTAAAGGTGACAACAGAGCCATTAGAAACCAAGGTTCCATTAAAAAGTTCAATAAAAATTAACTACCTCTTTCTCAGTTGAAAATAAGCAATTAAATACTAATAATTGGTGAAGAAACATACATATGCTTTTACATATATATATATTTGTGGGAAGATCATCACTTCTATCACAGTTAAGAATGGTGATACAGATTGTACAAAGACCTTTGACTTCCAAGTATCTTACATTTTGCTAACCTTTCATACCTTTACCTGTTTATTTGAAAGAAGTGGTAAGATGATTCTACTGTAAAAATGTCTATAAAATTTTCATATTTCATAATGGAAAAAAGAATGTTAAGTATGCTGAATCAAAGGGTAAGTTTTTATACTTGTAAATCAAAAAAGGAAACAACAATTTTGTTTGCACATAAACCAAACTATAATGTTTTACAGATTGAAAGCATGACTGAAATACCAAAATGTTAGAAGGTATTTGGTTTTATTTAACTCTAATTCAGTTGTGAACATTACTGCTGAAATTTAATGCCCGAAATTTGTGTTTGAATTAAAAATGTTCAGGTCAAATGAACTGAAAAAACCTTTTTACAATATCCTTAATAGACAAATTGAAAATTTTTTGAGGCAATAGGTACAGCTCAGACTAAGCAAATAAAATAAATTCTCTATTATCTAATGCTTTTCAATGGCCTAATCTTTTGAAAAGTGAGTTAAAATTACCTATTTAGACTAGTTTAAAGAAAATCAGAAGACCTTTAAAATAAGGTAACTTAAATAAGAGCTTGACAAGTTAGTCTTCTGAATTCTTTTAAGTTTATTCTAAACACTCATCAGTCTACATAATGCTTACTAGAGTCTGCCTCAGCATAAACTAAGCTATTTGAAGTCCAAATCAGGAATTTGCATGGCAAGCTTATAAATTACATATAATAGAATCACTGAGCCATTGGAACCTTAGATATTATCTAGTTCAATTCTCTTCAGTTGAGAGAGGAGGAAATTAAAGGTACTAAAATTTTTAAAGAGCTTTCACATACATCATTTCACTCATTCTCACAGCAGCTTCAAGTAGGGACATAGATAGTAGTCATGTCATTTTACAAATGAAGGCCACACACTGAGGCTATCTTCTGGTTGTTCCCTGGAGGCAACAAGTGACTCCAGGGGACTGTTAAGGATAGTGGGATCTTGAAGGCAGGTGCAGAACATTCAGGAGTATCTGTAGAGATGAATGGTGATTGGGAATCACCAAAAATCTACAGGGCAATTTCACAAAAGGAGACTCAGTTGGATTGTCCATTGGCTGTGGCATTGTGAGCCTTAGGGTTTCAAGAGAGGTCATTTAGCTGCTCAAGGTAAAAAAGCAGGATAAAATTGATGGACAAATGGTGAAGTCAACCATCAGTGTCCAAGTCAGCCACAAGAACTGAAGAGCTGAGCAGAGTGTATTCCCTACCAACAAGTGGAAGAAACCAATGATGGGGCTGTTTGTTACAGGAGCTCCAGCAGAAGACCGGGGAGGCTGAAAATGCAATTATTATGAGGAATTGGAGGCAAGACAAACTTGCGTGTGAGGTCAGGCTCTGCATCTTTCTTTTGGCTTTGGACTTGGAGAAAATCACTTATTTCTCTAATCCTTAGTTTTCTCAAATTCTGTCTTCAGACAGTTTGAAGCTTGAATTATACAATTCATGTTAAAATGCTTATAGCAAAGTGCTTGGTCCAAAAACCTCAAAAATAACAAATAATGAGCTGTTATTATCATTATTATTATCATTTAAAATCTGCCCCTTTTGTCTAGAAGTATTTATTTTTAACTGAGCCAGTCCCCTAAGCAATAAGGTGCATCTGAACATGGAGTTAGCATGCAGCAAAGGGCTGGAATATATTCTTCATAACTTAAAGTGTCTGATCCAAAGTTATTGGAGACAGAACAGAAAGCAAGTTTCCTTCCTTCCAAGTGTAGGAGAGCAAAATTTGCCACCCAACAATGTGTCTCTTTGGCACGAGGATTCTTTTGGGCTGGTTAATCTTGAAAAACAGAAGACTCAGGAAGTTTTTCTTTTTACCTCCCCTTTAACTGTCTAAAAGAATTTAGATAGGGCGCCTGCATCAGGAGGAGAGCTATTACCAAAGATAACTTTTTTTAACATAAAAAATAATTATATGCATGGCAGGGCAATCATTTGGTTACCAAACATTTGCTCTTCCCACCTCCCTGTGAATTATCTTCCTCACCTTTGAAATACCAGATTCCTACCCATTTCTCCTTCGCTCAGATAGCATATAAGCAATTGCCTGGCTGTCTGGAGGTCTCATATTCTTATAGAGTCCTCATAGGTATGTAATCAATTTTTTTTTCCTGTTTATCTGTCTCATATAAATTTAATTCTTAGAATAGCCAAAAGAAACTAGAAGGGGAGAGAAAAAATTTTTCTCACCAACACAAGTCATTTATTTCCCTTTAATAAGGCATTGTAGCTTTATAAACTCTTTTTAAATTAAAAAAAGGGAATTCCTTTGTTATTCTCAAAGTTGTATTTAAATTAACCCACAAATATACATTAGAATATCCATAAATATTATTGTTAATCTCATGGAAATATCACTATTTATGGTAAATTGCTAATTCAATGTAAAAATGGGACACACTCATAAAACTATTTTAATGATCCACCTGTGGAGTTTGAATATTATTCAACCATAAAAAAGGAAATTCTGCCATTTGTGACAACATGGATGAAACTTGTGGGTATTATGCTAAGTGAAATAAGTCAGACAGAGAAAGACAAACATTATATGATCCCACTTATATGTGGACTCTAAAAGAGGCAAACTCATAGAAACACAGAGTAGATTGGTGGTTGCCAGGGGCTAGGGGGTGGGGAAAATTGGGAGATGTAGGTCAAAGGTTACGAAATTTCAGTTATAAAATGAGTACGTTCTGGAGATCTAACGTACATCATGGTGATTACAGTTAAAGATACTGTATTATATACTTGAAATTTGTTAAGAAAGTTAATGTTCTCACCACACACACAAAAAAAATCATGACTGTGGGAGGTGATGGATGTTAACTAACTCTACTGTGGTAATCATTTCACAATATATACATATATCAAACAAGGTGTTATTTGTTAATTATATCTCAAAAAAGCTGGAAAAATGAAAAAAAATACCCTCTGAAACAGTGTAAGAAGAGCAAAGCCTGTGAATGGTGTGAAAAATGAGGGGATGGATTAAAACTGCTCTTGGTTATTGACTAAAAAATTATAATTTTATTTGATTATTTATTTTAATCATGAGACATGTTAGCAATAGGTCTGTGCTGGTATGTACAGTGTAAGCTTAGTTAGCCATGCTTAATGAGGCCAACTCAAAGTTTGACCTTATTATGTCAGACACTAAGGAAGGCAAGTAATCAAGAAAGGAGAATAGCCAAGATTTAGCTGCAGAAGATTCCATGAAACATAGTTGGTCCTGTTCTTATTACCATTATTTTCCCTTCCAACTAGGTCAAACCTGAAGATTGTCCATGTATGGTTAGCCTACACTGATGTTCTCCCTTTGCAACCCCTATCCCAATATAATTCTATTCATTGTATCCAGCCTAGACTTATACATTCTTTTCACTCCTTTGGGGTTAAGAAAAATTTGCCTAGTATCACTACTGTGTAAGAGAACACATCCATAATATATATGGAAAATATTAGAACTGTTCTATATCTTTGTTATAGGGTGGTTACACAGTTGTATTCATTTGTCAAAACTCATCATTTTGCTAACAAGCACTTTTCAATAACAAAACATAGAATAAAATAATATAATAAATATGAAAGTTAATAGAAAAGTTTACTAAATTCTGTAGATTTGCCAGCAATGACAAGCCATTACTGGGCTTTTTTTTTTTCTCATTTTGCAAAAGGATTACATTTTTTCAACTTGGAGACTCCAGAAGTTTAATTGAAGTTTTATTAACTTGGGGCTTTTGTCTCCTAAATTATGAGAAAGAGCTTTAGCTAACACTATGCTTTGTGCTCAGATTAAGGTATCTCACTACAGCACTAAGAGTATTAATCATAAACTCTCAGTCTATTTATTTGATAGAACAGGCAACAGAGAAGAAAATGAATCTCTCCAGTATTGTAAGCCGCAGTTATATAGCTGTATTGCTTCTAATTGTCTGATCTACAAATTTTGAAACAAATGGAAAAGATTTAAACAATGTTGTCCCTTGCAGCTACATGGATGGACCTAGAGACAGTCATACTGAGTGAAGTAATTCAGACCAGAGGAGGACATAAATCATATGATATTGCTTATAAGTGGAATCTAAAAAAATGGTACAAATGAACTTATATACAAAACAGAAATAGAGTTACAGGTGTAGAAAACAATCTTATGGTTACATGGGGGGAAGGTGAGGAGGGATAAATTGGGAGATTGGGATTGACATACACATAATACTATATATAAAATACATAACTAATAAGGACCTACTGTATAGCACAGGAAACTCTACTCGATACTCTGTAATGACCTACATGGGAAAATATTCTAAAAAAGAGTGGATATATGTATATGTATAACTGATTCACTGTGCTGTACAGCAGAAAGTAACACAACATTTTAAATCAACTATACTCCAATAAAGATTTTTAAAATAAAATAAACAATATTGTCCTTAAATGGAAGCAGAATAATAAAGCCTAAAGTAAGTTCATTCTATGTAAGTGAATGTGTCTATGTAAGTGAATGTGTCTCCTAGAAATGAAAAAAGAAAAAGAAAGGAAAGGGATTAGAAAGACAAATACACAAACACATGTAGATTATATTAAAACATAATTAAACATCAGGTATTCAAGATAGCTTAAACTGTACTAAATAGACATAATGTTATATTAATTAGGCTATCCTGTGTTTCTGTTAAATATTATACTATTTGGCTGTTTAAATAATTGGTCACCAATTTAGTTTAAAATGCAAATTATTAATTTATTCATAATAATTTCAATAGATATGCTGGAAGGATTAAATAAAAATATGCATATAAAGTGATTAGCACAATTCATGGCAGAGAATTTGCACCCAATAGATTGCAATTATTAAAGTTATGTACTATTTGAGTGGCAAAGTTTCTTTCCCCCAGCCCAGTTTTAATGTTATATTTGAGAGAACAAATCAGCAATTTAACATTTGACTTTATTTTAAGATAGAGATAGTCAGGTGTCTTCGTATCTCTTTGTATTTGTAACTCTAACAATACAATTGATCAGGAATCATAGAAATTATAAGGCACAGTTTGCCAAAATTGCTATGAATCTATGCCCTTGAGAAGTCTCCTGAGGGACATTGCTACTCACCTCAAAAATACAGAGAGGAATGTCGGCTTCAAAGTAGGATGTAGTAAAGCTTTAATGAAAGTGAAATGTGAAAAAATAAGAGTACAATCAGATATTTCATACCTTATAAATGAATAAAGTTAGATGAGTTTATTTTTACAAGGCTCTAAAAAGGCATAGGTGATGTTAATTTAGACAGCTGAATTGTTTCAGATAAACAGTGACGTAAAAGCAGTTACCATAGCAAATGTGTCAATGATATAGAAAAGACTAAGTAAAATCCATCCAACTGAGGAAACAAAAACACAAAGCACTAAACCTTAGATCCTCTTTAAAGTGATATTTTACTTATTTATTTTGTTTAGGAGAGTTTTCCTCAACAGAGCAATTCATTTCTTCTGATTTAATATATAATTAAATTGCTTGTGCATAATGTATTCCTTTAATTTAAATTTCTAAGAAATCATGGAACTTCAAAATAGAAAGTTCATTACAATGTTAATATTTAACACTTCAAAAAAATCCCACTGTGCAAATAACTAAATTAACTGCTTGATTAACTCTATTTACTACATTCCTTTTCTCTTTCATTCATGCCATTTTTTTCCAGTTTCACTCAAGAAGTTAATTCTCTATGATTTATTGGGCAAGGAAATATTTTTCTTGGTTTATTTGGTTGACTTGTTTTCATGTGTGAACTTTGCATTTTTTTTCTTTTACTGCTGTCAATTACCTCCAAAAAGCAATTTTTTAAATTGTCCACCAGACGTCAACTGTACTAAAGTATATTCTCCCCACCAAATTCTGAAAATCCTACAATGTACCACCATTATTTAAAGGGTAAAATATGTCCCTATAATCTTTGTAATATATGATAAAGGTATCAGATTATAGAAAAGAAAATAGCTCTAAATGAGAGCTGACTTGTTAGAGTTCTAAAAGAAGAGTGTACTATAAAAAAATGAGAGGATAGGGCTTCCCTGGTGGCACAGTGATTGAGGGTCCGCCTGCCGATGCAGGGGACATGGGTTCGTACCCTGGTCCGGGAAGATCCCACGTGCGGCTGGGCCCGTGAGCCATGGCCGCTGAGCTTGCGCGTCCGGAGCCTGTGCTCCGCAATGGGAGAGGCCACAACAGTGAGAGGCCCGCGTACCGCAAAAAAAAAAAAAAGAGAGAGGATATTCTTTATTATAACTAGAATAATGGGTTGGGGGAACAGATCCTCTCTTTAGGTTAGCTAGATGTTCATATATTTAGTTCATTGCATTTCAAAAATATAGTATTTGATGAATGTTAAATGCCCACAGAGTACTGTGATTAACTGAAGGATGAGCCTATAAATTACTTGAAAGCAAGGTCTCTGCCCAATTCCTGATTATCTCCTCAGTGTCCAAAATAGTATAAAGAAAGAGGAAAAGGAAACACTAGCTAGTGAAAGAAGAGAGAAGGGAATAATAGAAGAAAAGAATAGAAGAAGAGAATCAGTGTCCTGAGTTGATTAGAAACATTGCCTGTTGTGAAAGATGTGTCATCTCCAAGGCTGGCTCTTGTACTTAAGTGTATTCCTGGGCCTTATTTTACCCATCTGACTAATGGGGATAATATTATCCACTTCATAGAGTCCTTGGGAGAATTAAATGAGATCATCTCTTCAAAGTATCTGGCACAAAGTAACTTCCAATACAAGATATTTACCACATCTTGCAGAATGTAACATATGAGTCATCATTTGAAGCAGGTTCTTTTCAAAATCCTGGTTGATAACTTGAATAAAGGAATCAAGATCAAGCCGATATTACCTGACAAAGTGTTGGATTAAGTGAGCTCACAGTTTAAAATACTAAAGAATTCACCCATATTAAACAGCCAAATAATGGAACTCCAGTAGAGCAAGCAAAAATTCAAATATAGGGGGCTTCCCTGGTGGCGCAGGGGTTGAGAGTCCACCTGCCAATTCAGGGGACGCGGGTTTGTGCCCCGGTCTGGGAACATCCCACATGCCGCAGAGCAGCTGGGCCCGTGAGCCATGACCGCTGAGCCTGCGCGTCCGGAGCCTGTGCTCCGCAACTGGAGAGGCCACAACAGTGAGAGGCCCGTGTACCGCAAAAAAAAAAAAAAAATTCAAATATAGAAGGAAGAACTGACTAAAGGAAAAAAAGAAGAAGAAGAAAAAAACTAATAAATTAGGCCATGGAAGGCAAAGCTAAGTGTAATTAAAAAGGAATACTAGATTTATACTTAATGATTTGGAAGCAGTCTTCCTTTCTATTCTGTATTGAGCAATTCCTCCTTAGAACCCTGGGTCTTGCCTCAGCCACTTGGATTTAAAAGGATAAGCTAAAACTGGAAAATGAGGAAGAAATGCTAGAGATGGAATCAAGATACACACTAGTAAATTTGAGATCTGGGATGTAAACATAGGTAGGCAGGACTCCAGAGCTCTTTTCCATGCTTTTTTTTTTTTTAATTGGGGTATAGTTGTTTTACAGTGTTGTGTTAGTTTCTACTGTAGAATGAAGTGGAGTTAGTTCCCTGTGCTATACAGCAGGTTTTCATTAGGTATCTATTTTATACATATTAGTGTAGACATGTCAATCCCAACCTTCCACTTCATCCCACCCCTCCATCCCCCCTTGGTGTCCATACGTTGTTCTCTACATCTGTGTCTTTATTTCTGCCCTGCAGACTGGTTCATATGCACCATTTTTCTGGATTCCACATATATGTGTTAATATATGATATTTGTTTTCCTCTTTCTGACTTACTTCACTCCGTATGACAGTCTCTAGGTCCATCCACATCTCTACAAATGACCCAATTTCATTCCTTTTTATGGCTGGCTAATATTCCATTGTATATATGTACCATATCTTCTTTATCCATTCATCTGCTGATGGACATTTAGGTTGCTTCCACGACCTGGCTATTGTAAATAGTGAGGCAATGAATATTGGGGTGCATGTGTCTTTTTGAATTATGATTTTCTCTGGGTATATGCCCAGTAGTGGGACTGCTGGGTCATATGGTAGTTCTATTTTTAGTTTTTTGAGGAACCTCCATACTGTTCTCCACAGTGGCTGTAACAATTTACATCCCACCAACAATGCAAGAGGGTTCCCCTTTCTCCACACCCTCTCCAGCATTTATTGTTTGTAGATTTTTTTGATGATACCCATTCTAACTGGCGTGAGGTGATACCTCATTGTAGTTTTGATTTGCATTTCTCTAATAATTAGTGCTGTTGAGCATCTTTTCATATGCCTCTTGGCCATCTGTATGTTTTCTTTGGAGAAATGTCTATTTAGGTCTTCTTCCCATTTTTTGATTGGGTTGTTTATTATTTTGATACTGAGTTGCATGAGCTGTTTATATATTTTGGAGATTAATCCTTTGTCCGTTGATTCATTTGCAAATATTTTCTCCCATTCTGAGGGTTGTCTTTTCGTCTTGTTTATGGTTTCCTTTGCTGTGCAAAAGCTTTTGAGTTTCATTAGGTCCCATTTGTTTATTTTTGTTTTTATTTTCATTACTCTAGGAGGTGGATCAAAAAAATCTTGCTGTGATTTATGTCAAAGAGTGTTCTTCGGGGCTTCCCTGGTGGCGCAGTGGTTGCGCGTGCGCCTGCTGATTCAGGGGAACCGGGTTCGCGCCCCGGTCTGGGAGGATCCCACATGCCGCGGAGCGCCTGGGCCCGTGAGCCATGGCCGCTGGGCCTGCGCTCCGGAGCCTGTGCTACGCAACGGGAGAGGCCGCAACAGAGGGAGGCCCGCATAACAAAAAAAAAAAAAAAAAAAAAGAGTGTTCTTCCTATGTTTTCCTCTAAGAGTTTTATAGTGTCTGGCCTTACATTTGGGGCTTTAATCCATTTTGAGTTTATTTTTGTGTATGGTGTTAGGGAGTGTTCTAATTTCATTCTTTTACATGTAGCTGTCCAGTTTTCCCAGCACCACGAGTTAAGGACTCTGGATTTGCAGCCCAGTAAGAATCACGAGGAGTATAAGAGATTCTCAAGGGTTTGAAAACTGTGGAAGAATGGACATTTCCATTACACAATAAAGTCTCCTGTAATCTTTTGATTCATTTAAGTGGCTTTGCTTATTTCCCAGACATTTCTGATTCAGAGATGATACATTTGGAATATTGTGGATTTATTGTATTGGTTTATTTATTTCATTTTTATCTACCCTTTATCACATGGTAATGTTTTCTGGTTACAAATTACTTGAAAGTTAACCAAATACTAGAACAGTGTTTCTCTTTGACATAAGAACTCATCACTGTAGTATAGGAAAATGAGTTTGCTCTCTGAGGTTGAACTTTGTCAAGTTCAGTAGTCTCTGTATAATTGAGATGCTACTTTTCTACCATGAAAAAAAGAATTTTCTTTTTAGTTTTGTAAAAATGAAAAGGAAAAGCATTAATGTACTTGAAAATCACAGCATATTTTTAATATTAAGATAAAGTGAAATTGCTTCTTAGGTGAAACACTAAACTTCTCTCAAAACCAGCAAGTCTAATATATGAACAACCAGGCAGCTCATATATTCTCTCCTGAAGTTCCTAGCATCTGATATCAAACTACTTCACAGTTACAGGTCTGCCTGTTTCAGCTTTTAGCTTTCCTGCGGCACTATCTTTACTCTCAGAGCAAGGTTTCCTATGTGAGGAACTGTGAAAAGAATATAGGCCCTCCATGATTTGCATACTAAAAGGAATTTAGAACCAGAGTTCTCCTTCCCAATTTTATTAAGTTATTCTATGTTTGCCCCAGGAAAAAAAAATGATCCCCCTTTTTAAATTCAGAAATGGCAAAGTAATTCCAAATAGCTTTCAAGATTAAATTTAATCTCTTCTTAAAAAAGAAAATAGACCCAATTATTTCTGGTTTGTACTTCTATTACTATGTATGTAATATAATAAATGAGGCAAGAAGGAGGGTAAGGTTTGAAGTAAAAACATAATGCAGTTTGCTTTTTAAAATGTATTTATGAAGATAAAATAAGGCTTTTAAAATGATGATATGAAAATTTTGAAAATCATTACATGATATTTTTGGTATTAGAAAAAACTGTAGTTGAAATAGTCTTCCTATACATGGCTTCTTAAAAATATTGCAGAAGCTGTTGAATCACGTCATTCTGGAAAAAAATTCTGGGATTAAATAGCATCCTAACAATAATGTTCTAGGGATTTCTACACATAATTAAACTTCAAATCCTATAGCCAAATAGTTAAATGGGTGATAAAGGCAATTTACAATTTTTCTAAGCTATTTGGTGTACATGTCGCTTTGTTTATATCACTCAGGTAAATTCACCCATTTATTTGTTTGTGATTTTATACCAAGGATAGCATGGACCTGGGATTAAGTGCCTTCACTTTCTCTTTGACTTAAAACTAGACTTCAGCATCTTATTTAACACAACCCTCTAGGCAGGCAATAATAATCATTTAGAGAGCGTATTTGAGCCAACATCTATTTACTGTATTAACATAGTATTTGAGCAGGAAGAAACATAAGGAAACATTTTTATGAAATGGGTGTGTTCTTTCACAGTGGGCTGTGTAAGGAAATAGAGGAATTCACAAGATGAGAATTCTAATTGGCTAAATGGACAGGAACACAAGGGCAATGGTATTTAACAAGACATCTCAAACATACTTTAATCATAATCTTCCATTACCTCGGGGTATCTGGCAGAATTTACTTCATTGTATATGATAAAGCCAAGATCCTCAGAGCTAAAAACATTCTGAAGGTCACCACTTCTAACTCTCCACCTGGTGTGTTCGTCTTCTCTATATCACCATCAAAAGTAACAGACTCACAGACTTAGAAAACAAACATATGGTTACCAAAGGGGAAAGGTGGGGGGTCAGGGAAGGATAAATTAGGAGTTTGGGATTGACATATACACACTACTATGTTTAACCAACAAGGACCTGCTGTATAGCACCGGGAACTATGCCCAATATTCTGTAATAACCTAAATGGGAAAAGAATTTGAAAAAGAATAGATATATGTATAGGTATAACTGAATCACTTTGCTGTACACCTGAAACTAACACAACATTGTAAATCAACTATACTCCAACAGAAAATAAAATTTTTTTAAAAATTGAATTTCCAGATTCTGCCTTAATAGCTTCACAACTGAGGAAAAGTGCTGCTTCTGAAGGCAGCTCACTTTCCATTTGGGACAGCTTAAATTATTATATCAAAAAAAAACAAAAACAAAAAACTTTTACCCCTAATCCTTAGGCATAGGTTTTCCAGACATTTGAGCACATCTGATTTCTTTCCTTTTTTATTTTACATTTTATTCAACTCAAAGTTTCCTAGTTTCATATGATTTAACATCTTACATTATTTTCTTATCTGTATATGGAAGGTTTGTCCTAGATTCATATATTTAATAATTTAGCTTTTTTAGGAGTGGACTTGTTAAACAAAAATCCCATGTGATACTCTCATGAATAAACTACACACCAGCAGATGAGTTGTGGATGGAGAGAGAGTGAAAAGCTGAGAACCTGACTACTTGGCTTCCCCTTCAGCCTTCTTGGAAACCCTCAGGGACCTCAGTGGAAGTCTAAGCTTCACGGCAGTGACACTGAAAAACACCAGAGCAAGTAACTATGAAATTTACGTCTAGCTGAAAATATTAGTACAGCTGCCCAAGGTGATTGTCTCTTTTCCCTTAGGTGATCTTCATAGGTGGTTCTGAGTCTGTTTAGCATTCTGGTCACTTTTTTGGACATACCTCAGTGTGTCCCACTGGAGCATCATTCTTCATATGCCCCATTTTGAAATCAGTTAACTTTAAAATGGAATTTAACATATGCAAAAAAGCTTTTCTTGCTGCCTTTTAATAGAAAAGTAGACCAATCATGGATGGGTTGCCCCAACATGATTCAGATAAATACTAAATATTTGGCTATGTGCATCATTATGGGTAAAATATAACGTTTCATTCCTATTTGAATAAGACTCTTTCTCCTCAAATATCTAAAATAATTCCAAGAACAAGCAATACAGCAGAAGCAGTTCAACTGCCTTTATGATCTTCATATGTCATTAACTGATGCAAAATACCATCCAGGTTGTCTAGTCTTACCTTTCTAGAAATCATAAAAATGAGTCATTTGGATGCAGAGCTCTTCTCCTTTGCTCATTTTGATCACCAAGGATAGAGTTGTATCTACTGGAGCTGCAATTTTAATTTTAATATGCTTTAGGAACTTGTCAATATGAAAATTATGGGATGCTTTCCAAAACACTGAGGGATAATTTTACCTTAAGCATATTTTTAAGGGGTAAAATCAAACTTTTTGCATGGTCTCTACTAACAAATTTAAATCTCAACCAGTGTACACTATTTAATTTAAATTTTTTTATTGGTACAATATTCATGATATATATATATATATTTGTGTGTGTGTGTGTGTGTGTGTGTGTGTGGTATGAGGGCCTCCCTCTGTTGTGACCTCTCCCGTTGCGGAGCACAGGCTTCGGACGCGCAGGCTCAGCGGCCATGGCTCACAGGCCCAGCCGCTCCGCGGCATGTGGGATCCTCCCAGACCGGGGCGCGAACCCGGTTCCCCTGTATCGGCAGGCGGACGCGCAACCACTGCGCCACCAGGGAAGCCCCATGCTATGTTTTTAAGAGTACTATGTTTAGTCAACAATTTCTATTGTGATCCATTTTTTTAAGTTTGTGTGTTCAATTAGTATTTTGGAGAAGGAATGTGGAATAAGAGTATGAATATATCTATAACCATCATCATTAATTTAAAGAATATATTTTCTATTTCTTCTGCTTTATCTAAGTTATTTTTAAGGTGTTTTCTATCAATGTGTTATATAGGTCAGCTATTCTATTTAAAGTTTTCTATTTTCATTGAAATGTAGGGAAGTTATCTGAATGGAGGCTATATTGTATATAAAAATGACACTAAATCATGTGAAAGAAACCAAGTTTTGGGCTTCCCTGGTGGCACAGTGGTTGAGAGTCCGCCTGCCGATGCAG
>NC_041229.1:76978216-77033262 GCF_002837175.3 Physeter macrocephalus
GATCCCGCATGCCGCGGAGCGGCTGGGCCCGTGAGCCATGGCCGCTGAGCCTGAGCGTCTGGAGCCTGTGCGCCGCAAGGGGAGAGGCCACAGCGGTGAGAGGCCCGCGTACCGCAAAAAAAAAAAAAAAGAAACCAAGTTTTAACATCTAACAGTAAAAAGATTCTGCCATTCATTTTGTGGCCTTAGTTTTCCAATCATTTAGCTTAGTTAAATCAGTGCATTAGACCAGGTATAGATGACCTCTAAGGCTTCCTAAGGTTACAAAAATTTTAAAAAGAAAAGGTAAATGACTTTAATAGGTCAGCTATTCTATTTAAAGTTTTCTATTTTCATTGAAATGTAGGGACGTTATCTGAATGGAGGCTATCTTGTATATAAAAATGACACTAAATCATGTGAAAGAAACCAAGTTTTGGGCTTCCCTGGTGGCACAGTGGTTGAGAGTCCGCCTGCCGATGCAGGGGACGCGAGTTCGTGCCCCGGTCCGGGAAGATCCCGCATGCCGCGGAGCGGCTGGGCCCGTGAGCCATGGCCGCTGAGCCTGAGCGTCTGGAGCCTGTGCGCCGCAAGGGGAGAGGCCACAGCGGTGAGAGGCCCGCGTACCGCAAAAAAAAAAAAAAAGAAACCAAGTTTTAACATCTAACAGTAAAAAGATTCTGCCATTCATTTTGTGGCCTTAGTTTTCCAATCATTTAGCTTAGTTAAATCAGTGCATTAGACCAGGTATAGATGACCTCTAAGGCTTCCTAAGGTTACAAAAATTTTAAAAAGAAAAGGTAAATGACTTTAACAACCTTTGAAATTTAGAATATACTTTTCAAAATCTGATTAACATTTAAGAAAAACCAGAAAGAGACTCATTCAGCAGTCAATAAAGACCAGAAGCAAAGTCCTGCAGACCTCAGTATCACCTGTACTATGTACAGTTTAATTAATGTTATTTCAACTAGTTATTTAGTATAATTTACATATAAAATTATCAAACTCTCATTCACTTCTGGATTATATTTTTGAACATTTATACTATACAGAATATTCTGTGATTGACCCTAAAGAATTATAAAAATGATCCAGCAAATATTTATCATTGTTCTACTGTCGTCATAGTGATATTGCTGCTATGGATACAGTGATGATGAGAACAGATAGCCCAGCCATCAAATTGGTGAAAGACCAACTTTAAATAAATTAATACATAGGAAAATCCCAACTACAGATAAATACTATAAAGAAGATAAAATGGATTAATGTGGAAACAGAGACT
Organism: Physeter macrocephalus; assembly: GCF_002837175.3. NCBI lineage: Eukaryota > Metazoa > Chordata > Mammalia > Artiodactyla > Physeteridae > Physeter > Physeter macrocephalus. The sequence continues at coordinate 76,979,484 of NC_041229.1, forward strand.
GGCAGGGCCTCTCCAGGCCCTGTTTGAGTTGTAAACTGAATAATGAGAAGAAGACAGCTATGGGCTGATCCGGGAGAGGTGAACTTTATGTATAAGTAATATCAAGTTCAGACGTGCTGACCGGAAATATATTTGGCCTGTTTAAGTGACAGAAAAGAAAGCCAGTATGGCAGGGCATAATGAAAGCAAAAAAGGTATAAGGAGAAGCCATCAGAGAGAAAATTAGGATCAAATAATACAGGGACATGTAACTGAGGAAAACAAACTCACACAAGAAAAGTTTCTCACGGGTGGGAGCTGGGTTGACATCCACAGCTAGTCAACAGTGTTTTCCTGTTGAATGTAATCTCACAGAATGTCAGCATCAAACAAGACCACTCTGTGATTATGATGAATCAAGAAATAAATAAGACCACTCTGTAATTAGGTCTGAATGCAGACAAGATGCGTGAACATTGTCCAAACTCCCAAAATGATCAAATGCTTTATCCTGGCTGATATGGGTGACTTCTGCTTCTTTCCAATCGCAGGTTTAGTATCACTCTATTCTCGCTGAGGTCTGGATAAGAATGTTTAAATACTTAATCATAACTAACAACTTTCAATGTTAATTAATGCCCACAACACATTTTGCTAAACCAGGACTCTGACTTTAAGGTTACAAAATACAATTTCATTTTGCTAGAGTTTTCTGACAATAGCTTTTCAATTCAGTTTGAAAATAAATCATCTGAGATGTATTTTCTACAATGACATTGACTACTTTCCATTAGGAACCTGTGTATAGTAGGAAATGCCTTTCTCATTTGTAGATTCCATTACGTTTGCATGACAAGTTTACACTTATTATCTTATTATCTTCTGTGCTCATCACAGATCAAGTATGCTCAACATTTCTATCATTCTTCTTTTCGAGGAGTAAGGTGATCACAGAGAAGTCAAGTAATTTGTTCACCGTCACTCAGTTTAAAAAATTCATGGAGATTTTAATCAGAGTCCATCTGTATCACTTCAAAACCTGTTGTGGTAAAGATTCCTCTGAAACCACAGAAAGGAAAAACTTTTACCTCTACTCCAATTTTATTACTTTCTTCTTGACATATCAGCATAAACAGTAATCTTCATCATCCTTATCAACTTCGGAAAACAGATCAAAATAAAATTTTTTAGACATATTCACGCACAAAGTCAGTCTGGAGTTGTCTCTGTATTTTATATCTAAAAATAATCCCAAATTTAACTGACCTGCTGTTCATGTTCTGTTGGGGAAAAAAAAAGTTATCTGTCTTAGATGGAGAGATGTGTATCAGCAAACTGTATCTTGGGAAATGAACCTGTATGAGATTTTGGAAGCACTTTCAGGGTTTAAGAATTATATCTTGAATTCTGTTATGGTTCAACCTTATATCAGAAGTCTTTTCTTCTTGGGGGAATTACAGGACTGTAGGTCTTCATTGCCCAAGACATTTTCTCTCCTTTGTCACAGGGAAACTACGAATTCAGAAATTGGTTTTATGGCTTCAGAGGGTTGATATATGAATTTTAAAGATCCAGTAGTGCAGACAGCAAGCTTGCTTAGCCTAGAGCAGTTACTGTTGATACTGTTGCAGATACTGAATCTATAAGAGGAATCTTAGATACAAATAAGTAATTTCACTAGAAACTCTCTCACAATCCAGCTTTGATTTTCTTCCTGGATTTCCTTTATTCTCTCATTTTTTAAACTTTACTGTTCCATGGCACTCAGTCCTTGATATACTTTCATTTTTAAAAAAATCAAGGTGAGCTTATTATCATTTTCATGATTTCGACTTCTACCAATATTAGATAACTCCCAAATATGTATCCCTTTCCCAGGATTCCTTTGAGTACCTTGAAAGCAAATTCCATGACACTGATTCATTTTCCTCCCTCCATATCATTCTTCTTTATTTCCCAGGATCCTCAATTTCTAAGCCACTCAATTTATAAATCTGAGTGTCATCCATTATTCTTGCTTCTTCCTTCCCTCTCATCAAGACCTGCAGACTTTATCTCCTACATATTTATTTCATCCAACCTACCACCTCCATCTTCATTCTCACCGCAGCCCTAGTTTAAGCATTCCTGACCACTTGTGTCTAAACTGAACTCCTTCCTCCCAGGTGGGTTTTCTATTGAATACATAGCCCTAGAGTAACTTATACAAACTGAAAATCTCCTAATTGGTTTAAGAACCTGGGCAATGGCCCCTACTTTTCTTTACAATACACTCCTTTGCTCTTGTTCTTTTCTTCTACGTTGCATTCAACTGTATACATATTCCTCCATTTAAAATATATTTTAAATAAAACTAAACAAAGTGATTGTAAAGATGAAAAATATAACTTGAGTTATTTTAATTCTGTCCCTCTATCTGACACATGGAGCTTTTACCACGCAGACATATTTATACCTTATGTTATTGTTCTTCATGATCTACTCTAACAGATTCCAAGCATGTATTTTTTATCTGTCCCACGAGGGGTAAGCAGAGGGTGATATGGAAGGACTCTGAGCCTTCACACAACCTTGGCGCCAAAGAAGTTTTCTCAGAAGAGGCAACATCTGATTATGCTTTTTATTAAGACAAATTTCTATAAAATATTTTATTGGTTCCATAATAGTTTTCACATATAGGGTCTCTACCAAAATGTTATAGAGTAGGAATATTTATCTCAATTTTACTGACCAAAAAACTCAGCTCAGGAATGTTGTAAAAGTTGCCTGAGGTCACATAGCCAGTAGATATCTGAGACAGAGCTTGAAATCAGATCAACATGTTAAAAGAAAAAGATGAGAAAATTGCAAACCAGTAACGACGTCAAGGTCAAAAGTAGCTGGGGAAGAGCTGATCTTCTGATTTCTTGTCCTGTACTTTCTAATTCTATTCCTCCCACCCCCCCACCCCCCCCAAATATTACATTTTCTCCAGCAACAAATGGCACCTTACATTTACTCTGTACAGTTGATTTAAAATACAGCACTATCTAATCCATGTAAACATTTGAAGATCAAAACTAATCTTCTGACAATTTTTAAATAGATTGTTTATCAAGCATTGTAAGTGCCAAGTGTTGGTGTTATAATACCTGTTATAAACAACCAAGCTATTTGGTTGTGTCTAACATATTTAAGGGCATTCTCTAACTTATTTAAGCTTTTCCAATCTAAATTTTTGTAATGAAAACTGTTGAAAGATAATTTTTACCAGCTTTCCTAGTTTTTGCCTATTTTTAACTTTTAATGTACTGTCTTGGCTTTATTTAAATGCAGGCAGTGTATCATGGAAGGATCCACAATGTTGGACTAGCGCTACAGAGAATATTGATACATGCTTTTTTTATGTCTTCATTGCTGGGGACATTCGTACACTTTCCTCAATTATTCTTCCATAAACTCCTGAAAGAAAACCAAGCATATGGTTGTTGATTGTGACATTTGCTCCATACGGCCAGACCAGAAAAACTAAGAAGTCACAATTACAATGACAGAGCCATATATCTCATCAAATTGAATCACTCATACTTGCCTCACACGCTACAGACTTCAAAGCTGAAATCATAAGTAAAACAAAACCAAGAGTCAGCCACCAAATACTTGTTAAATGAATATTTTTATGTGACTAAGAAATGCAGTTAAAACTACGCACACACACGTACACACAAACCTGTGCATACAGATACATACATATAACTTATAAAACATATAAAAAATACTAAGTGTCTACTACATGTGAATAAGATATATAGTATTTGATCAAGATTATATATATATATATAATCAAGATACATATATATGATCAAGATATATAAATATACCATATATATATAAATCTTAGATTTATGATCACAGGTAGTGAATACTTAGTATTGTTCATCTTCTTGCCCAGTGTTCCTTATCCTCCTTCTGTATACAGAACATAATTTTAGATGAAGAAAAAATTTCTCCTTCCCAGCTCTTGTGATTTTAATGGGGCAGCACCCACTGCCAAGTTTCAAGGGTAGATATGTGCAGCAGTAATTCTATCTCTTAACAAAAAGACTTGTATGAGTACTGAAAATATATTCTTATGAGTATTGAAAGAAATCATGTATGTGGGTCCATACTGCAGAAGATCACATCAAAAATGCCATTTGATGATTTTTCAGATAATATTTGAAATTCCACTTCACTCTCCTTTGGTGGCTTCTGTAGAATTTGAAAGTAATGGTACCTGCCAAATCATTTTATTTTTCCCTTCATTAGTAGCAACTAGATGTGAGTTTGCTCCATGTCAGACCTTAATTTCATTCACTTTAAACAGATCCCAAAAATTAGTTTCCTTAGTTTGTGCTGCCCTGAAATTTAACTGTTGCTCTTTAAATCTGTAGTTTAGACTATAAATATTGAGATTTCTAGGAATTGGATGCACCTACTATGTTTTGAGTTTTTTTTGTTGTTGCTGTTTTCTTTACTTTTTTTTTTTTGCAATTAATTAGGTTTGCAATTAACCTGACTTTTGCTTATTGTTAGAGACAGTTTTCAATGAAAATATTAGAAATTTTAATATTTTTATAGAGAAAATTTGTTCATGTAATTATATAGATGAGATGAAAGGGATGTATTTATAGCAATGATATTTAATGCTTTAAACCCTTTTGAAGTTGTATGCTAAGAATTACAAAGTGATCTATCATCAGAATTCTTCAAGTTAATTTTGCTAAAAGGACATAATGTCTTCCTATTCAAAGCCCTAAAATGGCTTCCCATGTTTTTATAATGTCTGAAATAGTCATATAAGACTTGATTATCCATGGTCTCCCTGACTTTACCTTCTAAAAATCCCCCTTCACTCACTAAGCTTTAGTTATAATAAATTCCATGAGGTTTTCTCCTTGAATACACTAGGTACTGCTGCCACTTTAACTGCTTTAACTCTGCCCGTTTCCTCTATCTGGAATGCTTTATCCTAATGTTTAAATGTCACCTTTTCAATAAGTACCCTTTCAATAACTAATGGCTATCTTCTTTATTGTTGCAACCCAGCCCCCCAACCTTGACTCTCCACCCTCTTATGTTGCTCTTCACTTAAAATTTTTTATGATTTACTTATTATTTTATTGCTTGCTTTTGTCTCTTTCCTTATTAGAATAAGCTCCATGAAAGCATGTAACTTGTTCAAGGTGATGCAAATGGCAGGAGAGACAAGGATTGCAAATCAGGCAGCCCAATTCTGGGATCAGTACTCTCAACCACTGTATCCCAAGCCACACTCACCCCTGTCACCTCCCAACATGCCCATTCACTGCCCAACACAACCACTTATTTGTATTGTCCCTCTTTGGACTCCTTGACATAGGTAATCATTATTGATTTCTTTTTCTCTCTTTTTCTACTACAGGGAAGGTCCTTGAGTGTACCTTAGCTCCTAACATCACATCTGGAAGTGGAAAATGCAATGCATTATAATTTTTTATTGTTTTTCTAAAAATAATCTTACTCACCAATGGTGAAAATGTATCATCTATAGAAGGAGAATATTGGTGCTGGTCAGACATAGGAGTAGGGTACTACAAAATGATATTTTTCATTTCCTTTCTGTAAGAGCTGTGGATTTTATTTTGCAGTACTTTACATGGCTTTGTGTCCATCAGCTTTCTTCTCTGCCAACCCAGTCCATTTAAGAAAGCAAATTAATCCAGCACAGCTGATGGGAAGTTGTGTGTTAAGAGGATTATACTTTTATCACAGGAAATAAAGAAATACAGTTCTGATTATTTATTTTTCTCTCCCTCTATTTGGCTAAGATCAGAGACCAGGGAGGATTGAGCAATCCAGTGCAGAACTTTCTATATGTAGGGGAGATTTATCTGACCGGTTACAGTAACAGTTCTGGTTGTGTATTTGAGTTTGAAGTTTGATTTATGTTTTGGTAGTGCCGTAACTTCTTTTCTGAAAATAATACATTTGACAAATGTTTCCTGGGGCTACACTGTACCTGGGGACGTAAAGTAACTCAAGCTTTGATCACTTTCGAACGGCGTGCATGTGCGTGCACACCCACCCACACACACACCCACACACACACGCCTCTCAAAACATTGAGATTGAGCTGGAAACTAGAAGGAAAGCTTTACTCCTACTGTAGCTCTGCAGGGAACCCTCATCTAAGATCACTGACTTTCTTAGCAAGCGATGTTCGGGTTTTTAAAGGTACAGAAAAAAGGTGGCATTTTGCCAGGAACTTCCTCATTGTAGAGAAACAGAAATTTGTGAATAACATATCTGTAGATTTTGTCAATTTGTTTGTGCACTGACACTAAGCTGGTGTGGTCTAGAGAGAGTGAATTTATCTTTTTCCATTGTGATCACAGCGGCATTTTCTGATGTTGACCTGTGAGATTATTTTGTTCTCCAGGAGGACACCATGGTCTAGCTTTGAGTGTTAGGTCAGCTCCTAGAGAAAGCTGTCCTATTTCAGTCTCACAGTCCAGACAGAATAGTTTCAGGCAGTAAAATACTGACAAATTTATAGATATGTATACAGGTATAGCTCACTTGTTTTCAATAATAAGAGAAACAGTTTTCCTATTTTCCTCTTTATTTCTTAAAAACACCTTTAAACCAAGTATTTATGACATTGACACTTAGAGAATAAATTATTTACCAAACTGACTCCAAATAAAACGTTAATATGTTTTAATTATATTAGATCAAGACTTGTCAAGTTCTCAGAAAACTTACCAGGAACAAAGTTTATTGCTAATACTTTATTGGAGGGCATAATTCCAAGAAAGTAGAAATGAGGGAAGAAAACTGAATCAGGAAATGAGGGAGAGGAAATATGAGGAAACCTGGATACCGCTTGGGTCAAGCATTGGTGTTGGCTCAATCTCATGGGCTTGTCTTCAGATAACCCAAATTACACACTTAGTTCATGCAGTGGAAACCAGATTACACACTTAGTTCATGCAGTGGCTGTTAAGTAAATGTTTAGTTACTGTTCCCCATGATAGCTCTTGTAGAGTATACTGCTATTTGGGTGATTTTTTTTTTTGCGGTACGCGGGCCTCTCACTGTTGTGGCCTCTCCCGTTGCGGAGCACAGGCTCCAGACGCGCAGGCTCAGCGGCCATGGCTCATGGGCCCAGCCCTCCACGGCATGTGGGATCTTCCCGCACCGGGGCACGAACCCGTGTCGCCTGCATCAGCAGGCGGGCTCTCAACCACTGCGCCACCAGGGAAGCTCTATTTGGGTGATTTTTATGTTTCCAATTTAACAACTTCTTCATACAATCTAATAAAGAAATACAGGCACACCTCGGAGATATTTTGGTTTTAATTCCAAACCACTGCAATAAAGTGAATATTGAAATATAGCGAATAACATGAAGTTTTTTATTTCCTGATGCAAAAGAAATTTGTTATAAAATTTATGTTTATACTGTGGTCTATTAAGTGAAATAACATCATGTCTATATACTGTGGTCTATTAAGTGAAATAACATCATGTCTAAAAAAATAATGTCCATACCTTAATTTAAATTCTTCATACAATCTAATAAAGAAATACAGGCACACCTCGGAGATATTTTGGTTTTAATTCCAAACCACTGCAATAAAGTGAATATTGAAATATAGCGAATAACATGAAGTTTTTGATTTCCTGATGCAAAAGAAATTTGTTATAAAATTTATGTTTATACTGTGGTCTATTAAGTGAAATAACATCATGTCTAAAAAAATAATGTCCATACCTTAATTTAAAAGTACTTAAAAAAAATAAAAATAAAAAGTACTTTATTGTTGAAAAAATTCTAACCATCACCTGAGCCTTCATCCAGTCCTAATAATTTTGCAATAGTAACATCAAGGATCACTGATCATAGATCACCATATCAAATAAAATAATAATGAAAAAGTTTGAAATATTGTCAGAATTACCAAAATGTGACAAAAAGACACAGAATGAGCAAACGCTGTTGGAAAAATGGCGCTGACAGACTTGTTTGACACAGGATTGCCACAAACCTTCAATTTTTAAAAAAAGTTCAGTTATCTGTGAAGTGCAACAAAATGAGGTGCGTCTGTACTATGAGAATTAGGATTTTGACATTATGGTCTCAGGCAGTAACACAATCACAAATGTACTCGATATAGTAGTTTCTAGTATGAGAATATCAATAGAAAATAAATTTGAATTGTGTACCATATTTGAATAAGATTAAGATATTTTGCTTCACATACATATGCCTAGTGAACAGACAGCGAGGTCGCCTCTTCTAGGTCTGTGCATTCTGTCATCATATGCACTATTTCCACGTGTTTTGATATACCCTGTATTTAGTCTTTGTTTTGCCTTAAAAGTAGTGTCTCTGTATAGCTGTATTTCTTGAGTGCAGTGTAGACCATGAGTTCCAATAAGCTTGACATTTGGTCAAGTAAACAAACCAAAGAAAAAAATTTGCTAAAAAATGCACTTCTTTGTTTCTGTCTTTCACTAATAACCACCCACTATCAAGTCTTCTTTTCTTCCTTGGAAAATAAAATAAATCTTCATTACATTGCCCTATATGTAAAACTTTATTCATTTCCCATTTGTTGCTATTATTTATATAAACTATATTCATTATTTTTTAATTGCTGTTTTTATCGAAAAATATGATAACATTGAATTGAACAGTATCTTAATTTTGTCAATTGCAATTAATGAAAAATATTTCTGTTTAAGATATGTTTTACTTATTGCTGTTGTTTTCAAGATCAAATTATGGTTTTAAGGAAGGGATATGTGTATTGCATTTTAGGAAAACCTATTCAAGTGAATAAAATAATGCATCCACTAGATTTTGTTTCCCGTCGGTAAAATGTTCACCCCTATAGGCACTGGCAAAGTTGTTGTTCCAAGTTGTTCATCCACAGAGCTGGACTCGTAGTTTCTCATGTTTCTCAGCAGCTGGGAGACAAAGAAGCAAAACATAAACTGAGAGGTGTGAGCTGTGGGAGGCTGGTAAACTGGCTTTCCAAATAAAGGAAGGACAAGAGAGAGAGAGAAACAGAGAGGGAAAAGGAAGGAAGGAAGGAAGGAAGGAAGGAAAGAAGATGTGTCCTACAGGATCTAAATGGGTATCTAAGATGTAGGGGATTCAGGCCTTGATTATCTCATATTTATGTTTAGACTAACTTTTGCTTTTCTAGATCTTGACTTCCATTTTCCACTTCTAACTAACACAGCTTATAAATTTGTCCAGTGAATATTTAGAAAACATCATTTTCATCTTGATTCTTCTCCAAGGTTTATTTGGTAGTACTGTGTCTCCATCCTATCTGGATGTACTGAAATTCAATCCTGACACTGACTACCCAGAATTGGCATAGATCTCACAAGTTAAGTGCTCAGCCCTCCACCATATTGCTATTTTCCCCCTATTTGTAGATCTGCATTTTCTCTTTCTTTGTATGTTTCATAGGTGTTGTTGAAAACTAGTCATTTTAGATTGTATGTCACAGCAGTTCTAGATTTTGCTTGCTTTTTTACATGAGGCTGTCATTGCTGCTTTGTTGCTATCTTTTCTTGTCTTTGTAAATAACCCACCTGGCCCAGATCTCATCTATGGAATCTGTTTCCCCTACATCATGCTGCCTCTGGGGTTTCCAGAGTTTTCTTTTTTCTTTTCTTTTCTTTCTTTCTTTTTTTTTCTTAGAGGTTGTTCCCAAGTGTCAGCATAATTTGTTGTAAGCCAAGGACTGGTCAGAGATTGAGTTCAAACACACCTTGACCCAATAAAGATTCCAACTACCGATGTAACTCTATGTGTGTTGGGTGCACCTTCAAAGTTCAGGCAGGATATGAGTCTACTCCAGTTTTCGCTTTCTAGCAGGCCCCCTCCAGTCTCTCCTATGTGTGTCAGCTATCACCCAGTCCTCTGGGGTTGGTGCAGAGCTTGGACATTTTCAGGTCTCTCCTGAATGAACCTGCAGACTCCAAGCTGCTCAGAGATGTGTGGTGAACTTATCAAGTACTCCTCCCCGCTACAAACACACACACATCTGGTTGTCTCTTGTATCCAAAATCCCCATTTTAAATTTCTAAATATAGGTCAATTTCAGAAAAGCTGAACAGTAACATCTATAGTTGAAGTAACCGAATTAGCAAATATACAGAAGGACAGCCTATTTATTATATGTGACGCCTGCATAGTCAATCAGTGGCAGAAAGACTTACCTGAAAGAATGTTTTATAAAATAAATCATTCAAAAAGAGAGAAGGCAGCTTGCTTTTCTGCCATTATTCATCAAGCTTGGCCATAATATTCCAATGCTAAGTATTACTTTTCTTCTAGAGTCTCTTCTCTTCTGTACTAAATCATTTACTGTTTTCAACCAGTGCACTTTTTATTCTCCTTGCAGAGAATTCTTCAAATGAGAGGTAGATTTACTCAATAACAGTTTATCATGAAATGTGACTTATGTGACTTTGAACATTTTCCCTTCTGTATATGTTCTTCTTTCTTCCTTATAGACCTCAAAAATATAATTCCCTGTGATTATCATTAAATCCTATGCTGTTAAAATCTTATGTTCCCCCATGGTTCTATTTACATAACTTATTTCTAGAATCTCCCTTGTTGTAGCTGGTAGTCTCTTTTTTTGAAAAGATTTTCTTTTGCGGGGGGGATTAGTATTATTTGTGAAGAATAAGCTTTCCTAGTTTTACACAGATGTGATGAAAAGAAAGATATTAATTTATCATGTGAATATAAATATAAAATGAATGAAGAGATCAGCTGCATTTGAAAGTGTTCCAGCACGTAGCATTTTAGAAGAAAGCTTTCTCAGACTCCAGCAGAAGTAGCATCTGCAGGCTTTAGCTATGATCATACTTATTCCCAGTCGTTTTTATTCCTTACCAAATAGGTTCAATCACATTAACCATCTACTTCTATAGCATTAATAATTTACGTAATGACATTAGAATCCATTATTAACCTTAGATAGCACCAAGATAGTATCAAGTTATATGCACTTGGAGTGCATTTTTTTAGTTTTTGGTTCCCAGTTGCTGCCTGAGTTATTGTTAGCTTTTTAAAAGGTCTCTAGTGACAAAGGAAAACTGGAACAATTTCCACCTACTATGGTAAGCCCTTGCATCTAAAAAGGGCTTTTAACTTCATAAAGTATTATTAAATGCACTGTTACATTTTGTCTAAAAAGCAGTTTTATCAGGAAGGGATAACAATATCCTTAGATGGGTGGGGAAACGGAGTTTTGGTGAATTCCCAAGATTATACCACTTTTGTCAGAATTAGGCTGATACCCCAAAACTCAAAAAAGGGAATTGACATTTATTGACTAGAATGGGCCATAAAGGCAATATTTATCTCACTCAGGAGAGAACCCCAGTGAGTATGGGGTATCTTTCGAGGTGATTTTACAAATGAAAATGTGAAGTTCTGAGGGGCAATGCAATTTCCCCCAATTACATTCCCAACATCAGAACTGGGATTAAAACCTAAAGTTTCTGATTGCCAGTTCCACCCATGGCTGTACTCTCCCTACCCATATTGAGAGCCAATATTAATAGTTTCTTAACATGTATTAAGCACTACTATACAGCAGGCATTGTACGAAGAACTTTTAAATTGGGTATTTTTTCTCTCTGAAAGTTCTACCCTAGTTAAAATAATCAGACTGCCTCTCCTTCCCCATCCCAATCAGGATCCTTTCACCAAGATTATTCTTAACTGAGCTGAAAATAAAAGAAGCATCTTTCTTTGCCAATCAGGAGACTACAAAGATGGGGGCCTGGAACTGAAGGAAAACAGGTGTATTGCCTCATGAAGAAGAATAACAACAATGACAATAACAAAAGACATTCTTTGTCATTTAATAGCAGAGAGGTGCCTCAATTGACTTCATGGCTTGGTGGATTTGAATAGTCCAGTTACTTCTTTATTATTCTAGTCTTGTGGATTTTACTCTTTTGGAGTGGTATCTCTCAGTGCTGGAGTTGGAGTATAACGTAGCATCACTCTGTTGAGACTGTAAAATAAAATATTTGCTCTGCAGAAATGAAGATGAAATGATTATCCTAGTTTTCCTTTATTAATATAATAATAATATCATTTCTAATTAGGGATGCCTTAGGAAAATAGAAAAGGCCACATTTGCATTAAGATATTCCTGCTATGTATGCTAAATCAACTGCAATTTGTTAAAGATGGGGTGAATTAATCAGTTTGGGTGTTAAGTTCCTTGGGTATCTGTCCCTTAAATTGAAGCTACAAACAGCACTTGTAATCAGTCTTGGCAAAACAATTTCAAGCTGATAAATATTCCCATAATGGCAATATTTGGCTGCTCAATATTTTGATACCCACTCTTAAAGTCAAACCAACAGCAAGAATTTTTCTGGCATTAATGTTACTTTTGTATATGCTTTTACTGGAAAGGCATTTATTAAAGTTCTCTGACATCACTGCATTATTAATTCACTAACTACAGATTAAATCAGTTTGAATCCCAAGGGAATGGCATTGTTTACTTTCTATATCTTACTGGATTAACATATTCTTGGGAAAATAATTTCAGCATCAAAATATAATAAAAGCCATTTTACGTTAAATATTAATCAATTTATTAAATTTCTGGAAATATAATTTCCTTCTCTATAATTAGTCTTATAGGTATTCATAGAAGTATAGATACCCATATCAAGCCAGATCACATTTGATGTATTCTCACTTTTTTTTGGCTGGTCTTGCAGGAGAGGATAATCTTGATGGAACTGAGCAAAAGAGGAAAAGGAGCTTTTTCTGTCTAATGTTGGTTTACAAACACCACAACATTCTAACTTATAAAATTGAGAAAGCTTCAAAATGGGCCTTTTAGAACTCTATCCAGGGGTCAAAAGAGAATACATTCTGTTGCAAAATGGAACCTCTGTTGATGACATTTTGAAGAGAAATCATACAAGCAAATGTAAAATCATAAGTTTTTCTTTTTAAAAGCAGTTTTTCTAGAGGTTTGGGGGGAGAAACTGCTTCAGCTTCTAAGACTATCAAGCATCAGTTTTCCATTCCTTTTGGGCTGAGTGCTTCAACTTCAAAATGGAATTATCTTTAAAACTCAATTTAGTTTAAATAATTTATCATGTATTCTCACTTTTTTTTGGCTGGTCTTGCAGGAGAGGATAATCTTGATGGAACTGAGCAAAAGAGGAAAAGGAGCTTTTTCTGTCTAATGTTGGTTTACAAACGCCACAACATTCTAACTTATAAAATTGAGAAAGCTTCAAAATGGGCCTTTTAGAACTCTATCCAGGGGTCAAAAGAGAATACATTCTGTTGCAAAATGGAACCTCTGTTGATGACATTTTGAAGAGAAATCATACAAGCAAATGTAAAATCATAAGTTTTTCTTTTTAAAAGCAGTTTTTCTAGAGGTTTGGGGGGAGAAACTGCTTCAGCTTCTAAGACTATCAAGCATCAGTTTTCCATTCCTTTTGGGCTGAGTGCTTCAACTTCAAAATGGAATTATCTTTAAAACTCAATTTAGTTTAAATAATTTATCATAACATTCATGAGACAGGGATTGAGGCTGGGTCCACAGCAGCCCAAGTCTACCATCTGTGCTTAAAAAAATGATTTTAAGTAATTTGCTTAGATATGTTCTTTAAAATGTATTTTTAAACTCCTTTTATCTATCAGCCATTTTTTTTATGTGAAATGAATTTAAAAATTATTTGGAATTTATTTTGTATTAAAAAGTGCAAAAAAAAATAGTTCAAATAAAGAATGTTTAAATGTTTTCTTCTTTTTCTTTTTAAACAGCAAATGCAATGAAATATGCCAGAAATAAACTTCCTCCAAAATAGGATGCACAGAAGCTTTTATAACTATCAGAAAGTCCTCACTGGCCTTCCTTCCTATATTTATTTCCCTGTAAATAGAAAACATAGTCCTTAAGAGAGGAATGGTTTAAAGACAGAAGTCTATCAATCGATGGCTTTGTGTTGTTGAAATTATTAATGACAAATCATTCAGTCAGAATTGATTTCTCCAAAACACCTTGCCTCTATTAAGCATGATACTTGTTTCAGGGAAAGTGTAGCTTCCAGATCAGATTCTGATCTCCTTGAAAGAATGGGGATTTTCTTAGCACTTTTCAAATCTCCCATAGCATGACTCGTGCCCAGTGAATAAGTTAAAAATCAGAGCTCGATAATATAAAAGTGAATTGATTTTCAGGTGTCAAGGAAATGAATTTGTCATATAGATTAACTTCAAAGTCACTTTGCCTTATTTCCTACTTTTTAGAGAAAAGCTTTTCTAACACTTTTATTTGTTTATCAGACAGTAAAACTACAATTACTAATTATTTATTTGATGCATACTACTATATAACAGGGCATATAGCACTATCTATATATAGATATAATTAAACCTAATCACAACCTATGAAGTATATCCTATTATCTTCATGTGTTATACTGAGTAAAGCATCAATTTCTCAAAGACGTTAAGAGATAGTGTGCTAGGATTCAAATCTTTTCTTTATGATTCAGAGACTGTACACTTAACCAGCATGCCTAAAAGAAGGGATCTATGAAATATAATTGCGCTTACTGAATCTAGTTTGCTGTTTTACATATTTGTAAACATATAGATTAAAATTCAAAATTTGTAAATCAAAATCTACATCACTTTTAATTCTGTAGAGGCATGAATTGTGAGTCAGAATGCCTTTGCCATCTTTCTGTAAGTATTTGTGGACATAGTAAATTCTCTTCCTATCAATCTGAGATATTTTAGGTAACAGGTGAAAATTCTTCCATGTTCTCTAAAATGTCTGAAGGCTCCTTTCTCTTCAGAACTACCTGTTCTCACTCAAGGACATATATAATCAAAGTTGCTATAATATTGAAGTTAGAAGTCTATTTATGAAAAATGGAAGTGAGCATACTTTTAACCATGTTTTACTCAATACAAGATATAACTTATTGCTGCAGGAAAATTGTTCTGTTTGTTAGGAGATAATATGATTCACATGCAACAAAAAAAGTTAAGAAGATAATGAGGGCACATTATTTGTAAAAGAGTTGACCGAAGAACTAGTTATTTGTTAAATTTAAATTGTATATTTACTTCAAAGTAAGGTGCATTTAAAATTGTTTAACAAAAAGACCAGTGTATACATAGAAGTCAATTTCTTCCCTTCTCCCCCACTTTTGGTATGAACTCTGATTTTCTCATTTTAGGGAGGTTGAAATAGAATTTGAAGAATGAATTACTTTGCCCATGATGTTACTAAGAGTCAGCCATGGAACTCAACTTCCAGTTTTCTGGTTCTGAATCTGGTACCTACATACAGTTTTCATTTGCAACAGAAATGTTAACAGAGTATCAAAATTATCCACTCATCTCTCACTAAGCAGGAAAAGATAGTAAAGTCCAATTATATTAACAGCCTTCAGTTTAATAAATTCATTTATTTCTCTCAACAAATGTTTTTGGTAACACCAACTATGTGTACATATGGTATATTGTGAAGAGTTGGTGGCCTACCCATCCTCTTCTATCTTGTAGGGAATGTGGAAAAGGTGCATGCTCAGCTCTAAGCATTGGGCCTTGATTGGCCTAAACAATTAGAAAATATTATCTAGGTCTGTGTCAACCATGGCATGCTATTCCACCACCATAAGGACTGGTTCATCTGCAGGTACCTAAATGGATGAAAACTGGAATTTCTGTTCCTGGGGTAGAAAAGAGAAGCTTACTGTCTATAGACTTGGACAGCAAAGCTGAAGGCAGCCACTGTGGAATCAAATGCAGAGCTAGTCCTCAAATATGATAGCATTAGTAAGATAGAACAGAGAAAAAGAAACTGGGCCTTTAATGACATAATTAGATCAAAACCACAATGAAACTTACCCTATCTCTGTCATTACCAGATACATGAACCAGAAGATTCACTTTATGGTTTAAGAATATTTGCACTTGAATTTTGGGTTACCTACAACTGAACATATTCTAACTGATATGCTGTACATATTATATAATTGTATCATCAGTTAAAAAAATGTTGCTCTTGTTTACAAGGGCAAGTTAAAGTGGCATCTAATTTACAATCACAGAGTTTCATGGAATAAAGATGGGATGTTTGTTGTTGTTTAGTTGACTTTATTTAACTGTGTATTTGTTATTGATTTCTCTTTAACTCTGTGCACTTCAAGGCTAGATAACCAGCTCCTTTTCTTCAGTTAGTTTGTGACAAGTTCTCAAATGTCCTTATTGTTGTGATGAAAGAATAGGTATGTGCCAGAGCTCACCTTCCAACCAATCACTTCTACCCACCTCAACCAATATCATCCTTTTCTCAAGATAGTTGCCAGTCTGCAAACTACTTCTCAAAGCTCAAGATAGTTGTTTAAAATTACAACAAAATGATTCAGGGAGGCTGGTCAAATGCACACTTGCTCCTATTTAGAAGAAAAGCCATGAATGGGCCTTGTTGATGTGGACAAAATTCTCAAATAAAGGAGAGGTTTGAGGCTATAACCCACCTTACATGAGGGTTAAAACGAGCTCACTCAGGTAAAGGCAAAGAATGACCATGTGTTGCCAGCCAAGTGGAGCTGGTTCCCTAAAACTGTTAACAATATGGGACTTCATATCTCCGAATATCAGCGTCCAAGGAAGGAGTTAGATTGTGATAATTGGACTGTAACAGGCTTTCAAGAGTGAGATCCACAGGAGGATGCCAAATTTACACCATGATGCACACATAAATTGAATTAAAGAAGTGTAATCGGAATTGGGGTCAGGAAGGTAAACTCAGCAAAGTTAAGAAAGTGTTATGGAAAACATGTACATAGACCCAGATGATTTCACGTTGCAGTGGCAGATTTTTAAGAGCGACAGGCTTCCTGTTTCCTACTCCAGATATTGAGACATCCCTAAAGAAGTGTATGTTTTGCCACTGTAAGAATAGGTAACTAAAGCTTTTGCTTTGTTTTGAAAAGTAAATGTCCTTGGGAAATGTAACTTTCAGATAATTACATTCACTAACACTTTAGAAAGCAGAGTGCTCAGGACGAACCTTCTCATGGAGGGTAGGGAAGGAGTATATGATACACTGCTTATACCTTAATGATTTCATAATTGAAACATGTATTCTATTTTTATAGACATGGAAAGTTCAAGAAGAGTACAGGTCATGATTTACAATAAAATGGATGAATAATTGCATTCACAACCTTTCTAGTGACAGATAATACCACACTTACCTAAACGATGTGTATTTGAAAGATGTTTGAAAGTAATTAATTGGAGATCAGATGAAAGACATACATGTTTTCAGGAATAATCTGTTTCCAGAGAGCATATTATCAAATACCCACAGGGATTTGCGTAAGACTTCTCTTTCACGCACAAGCAACCTAGTAGTCATATATAACGTGTAAGAGTTGGGAAGTGCCTAAACATGTTAGCACATTTGTTGACATGAAGAAGTACTTTAATTAAAAAATATATTACTAAGATTTTGTAATCAGCTGAAGCTAAGGAAATTCAAGTATAATGCTGATTCCTATAATAAATAAGCCCAAACTTCCTCTATTGCTTGTGTGAAATTTTACATTTTGTAATTTAAAAAATAATCAACTGAATCTTTTTCTATGTATTGTACATCATTTATTAAATAGCTGTATATAGGTTGTTACCTATAAGTACATCTCCACATAAATAGATTATAAGAAATTCAAGTAAAATTTTGAAGCTATATTAGATATAGTCATCACTATATTTTCTATTTTTATTGATTTTTAATTTGTAAAAAGTTGATTATTTCAGCTTACAGAGGTGGGTATGTCATCTTGGTATGATTTTAAAGAGTTATTATCACATTTAAATTACCTCATGATGGTTGCTCTATTAGTCTTCTCAGACTGCCATTACAAAATACCAGAGACAATGGGGCTTAACCACAGAAATTTATTTTCTCACAATTCTGGAGATTGGTAAATCCAAGATCAAGTTTCAAGCAGAATTCAGTCTCTGGTGAGAGCTCTTTTCCTGGCTTGCATATGAATTTGCTTTCTCGGTGTGTCCTCATATGAGTGTTCTGGTCTCTTGTTCTTTTCTTATAAGGAAAACAACCCTATCGAATTGGGGCCCTGTTTGTATGACCCCATTCAACCCTTGTTAATTACTTAAATATATCTCATATATATTTACACTGGGGATTAGGGCTTCAACATGTGAATTTTGGGGGAACACTATTCAGTCCATATCAGTTACCTTTCGACATCTGGGAAGCTTATGCTTCCTCTGTTTAATCACTGCTTTGATTTGAATGCAAATTTTAAAGTATCTGAATAAATGAATGAGTCATAAGCATGTTTATTCACTCTCCATCTGATAAGTTATTTGGAATTTCAAACTTGTTTCATTTTAAAGAAAAAATTTATAAATAGCTATGTTTATTTATTAACATTATAGATATAAATATATAGTATTCCTTTATTAAATAACTTGAACCCTAGACTATATTTTGTGATTTTTGTGAGATAGTAACAAAGTGGTAGCAAGATGATGATCTATTTTATAACTGCAGATTTTACCTTATGATTTTGAAGTTTAGGAATATAAATCTATATCATTCTAAACTTTTTCTCCCTATTATGTACATAAGTATATATTAAATACCATTTTCCCAGTATCCTTGTAAAATGTATTCTGTTGTTATTTTTGATGTTGCATTTGCAAATTCTTAAGTAGAATACTTTGTCTTTTCTCTCATCACAGCTACTGCTGGGTCCCTAGAACTTTTTCTCATTTTCTCAGACAAGTTTAATTGTCTTTTGCTCATTATACTATGTCTTTCCCTCTAGACAGTGATGAACCAACTGTCAAAATATAATTTGTAAATTTTTTTACTTAGAAGTTCTCTTGGATAGTCTGACAATTATGTTATATATATATATATAACATATATATGAAATTAGAAGTTAATATTAGATTTTTTTCTTCAAAAAGTTTTTTAAATTATAAGATGGAATTGTTCTTACCCCACTTCATGGCATTTACTTTTTCTAGACTAACTCCCTAACATTCTGTATCAGCAGACTGTAATACACGATTTGTTTGTTTCACTAGCTCAATGGGAAGTTTGTTGGTTGTCATCAAGACATAAAATATTAGACCTTTTAAAACAAATTAAAGAATGTCTATTACCATGATTATATATGAATGTGATTTTGTTGTTTAAAGTATACCTATAAGAAAATAACATTTTTCAATAATAAACTGTCATTTTAATCTTGTAAATGTATAAATTTTTTCAGAGGCATTGAAGAAAAGAACAAAGTCTTTAGTTGTAGCATTGCCATCTAACTATTTAAGAGACTGCATCTCCTTAGGTCTCAGTCCCAGAATTAGAGTTGGGATTAGTCTGTTTCTCACATCTTTATAACAGCCACAATTGTGCAACACAGAGGCACTATCAGTGAGATTCCCTTTTCACATCCAAGTTTATGGGGTATGTTAATGAGAAAAAAGTAAAGTGAATAATAATTCTGTGTCGGAGCAGCAAAGTCATTTAAAATGTAGTGTGGTATACCTATAAGAAAATAACATTTTTCAATAATAAACTGTCATTTTAATTTTGTAAATGTATAAATTTTTTCAGAGGCATTGAAGAAAAGAGCAAAGTCTTTAGTTGTAGCATGGCCATCTAACTATTTAAGAGACAGCATCTCCTTAGGTCTCAGTCCCAGAATTAGAGTTGGGATTAGTCTGTTTCTCACATCTTTATAACAGCCACAATTGTGCAACACAGAGGCACTATCAGTGAGATTCCCTTTTCACATCCAAGTTTATGGGGTATGTTAATGAGAAAAAAGTAAAGGGAAAAATAATTCTGTGTCGGAGCAGCAAAGTCATTTAAAATGTAGTGTGGGGCTTCCCTGGTGGCGCAGTGGTTGCGCGTCCGCCTGCCGATGCAGGGGAACCGGGTTCGCGCCCCGGTCTGGGAGGATCCCACATGCCGCGGAGCGGCTGGGCCCGTGAGCCATGGCCGCTGGGCCTGCGCGTCCGGAGCCTGTGCTCCGCAATGGGAGAGGCCACAACAGAGGAAGGCCCGCATACCACAAAAAAATAAAATAAAATAAAATGTAGTGTGACATATTGTAGCGTTACTTTCAAGGGAATTGACAACTCAACTCTTTGTTTACAAGAGTAATGGAACATATATTTACTCTATTACAAAAATGCAAAATATGAGCAGGTGAGGTTTGTGGAGGGTTTGATGACCTTTCAGGGCTCCGAGCCATATCTTATCCCATCCAGGCAGGCTAAACTTGGTGTTTCTAATTAGATAATAATCATTAAAAGACATTTCAGTCCTTTATTACCTTGGACTTTATAGAATCACATTACCAAAAAGATCAAGCAGGTTATTTAATATTTTAAGCTCTTAATGTAAATAAACATTCCAAGACATTAAATAATTTATCTTTAATAATAGAGTAAATCAGTGTCATAATAAGTATCCAGGGATATTAACTCCAGAAGAAACTCAAAATAAATTTCAGTGTATTTTTTAAAAGTTTATTGATAAAATCAATTCCTTACTATATAACTATTTGCAATAAATCTTTGATAGCTCTTTATTACGTAGTATGACATCTATACCTAAAGAATTTGCCCTGTTTTTTTTTCCTACAGCTTGCTTCTGTATACAAATATATGCCCTGCCATTCAGTTATATTACTTATTCAACAAAATAGACCCTATGTGGTTTCTATGGATGCCTTGATGTGAACCGTCAAAATTTGATCTCAATGTATCTTATTGATTTTTGTTTTCAACCTTTTCTTCCTACTCCCACAGGACATCTTGTGAACTTCAAGAATAAAAAGGAATCCATTCCCTGCATTATTCATTCTTTTCAAAATAAGTGTTTTTGTCTATTTTGATCCCATCAGATGGGATTTTCCTTATCTATTTATTAAGTAAATGTCAATTATTTATTTTTCTTCATTTATTTCAGCCATCTGAGTCATTATTTCCTCCTTTGGGCTTCCTTAGTAGTTTGTTCATACAGTGTTACAGTAAATAAATAAAAACAGGTGACATTTTTAGAGTATTTACCATGTTCCAGATACAGTTTTAAGCAACTTTTTTCAAGTTGTTTTTTTTTTTTTTTTTTTGCGTTACGCGGGCCTCTCACTGTTGTGGCCTCTCCCGTTGCAGAGCACAGGCTCCGGATGCGCAGGCTCAGCAGCCATGGCTCACGGGCCCAGCCGCTCCGCGGCATGTGGGATCTTCTCGGACCGGGGCACGGACCCGTGTCCCCTGCATCAGCAGGCGGACTCTCAACCACTGCGCCACCAGAGAAGCCCCTTAAGCAACTTTAAGGAGTAGAGGAGGGAAGGCCCTGGAGCTGTGAAGTTAGATGGCTTAGACGTATTGCCTCTGTATAACACTTACTAGTTGTGCAGCCAGGTGTTAATTGTTACAATGGTCCTTCCCCTGATAAATTGAAATTATCTGTTACTGAATTCATGTCTAGACTATAAGAATTCTGAGTGCAGAAACCATGATTTTTTTCTTCTGTGTATTTCCAAGTTTAGACATAGTGTTTGGTACATAATAACCACTTAATATCTGTTTACCAAACCGAACTTGTATGTCAACTTGCTTTACCACATATACAAACAATATTTATCAATATTATCATAGGCTCATTATGAACTCAATTAGCTTTATATTAGGTATCCGTATATCACTGCTTTATATATAAGGAAACTGAGCCATAAAGGAGTTAAGTGTCCAAGTTAATGTGTGAGAGAGCTCTTTTCACCCTGGAAGTTTTTATTCCCATGTCTATGTTATACCCACTCTATCACAGCACATTCTCAGCATGGAAATTCTCCCTCATGTGACAGATTTCCTCATTAGCTATAAACATCAGACCTGGATCTGAGACTTGTCATCATTTGCATCATGGGATTTAAGTTATGCACCAAATAGTTCCCTATGCATGATTTAATTGGAGATATAAGAGGCACAGTGAATAGCCCTAAACTGATGCTTGAGGAGAACTTACACCCCAGAAACTGTAGTGGAAAACTTGATTGGAATTAAGTACTGTACTTTAATGAGTCTTGCTTTATAAAATGACTGTCCAGGGAATAAAAAGATTATTCATAAAGAACAAGAGCTCAGTGACTTTATACTGTCCTATCAAGTATCCAGAGAGCTGCTCACATGTGAACCAGAATGAATAAAAATAATCAAAGCAGCTACTGACAAGTAACAAGTCATTTTCTTTTATGGAATTTGAATATATTAGATGAGTAATGAGGGTGTAATTTTTGCCTCTGTCTTGGGTAACACCAGGCAGGCTGCAGTTGGCACATTCAATTCTAAATGTTTTTGCTGTGAACGGGGCTAATTTTAAGTCCCTGAAAGAATTTTTCTCCCCACCTGCGATGTATCTGGATCTTCTCCATCCTTCAGAAACTAGTACAGGTCCTTTCTCTCCCTTACAACCCTCCCAGACTATAATGTGATATACTCAGTAGAGCTTTATAAAATCACAAATCATTTTTCACTTACAAAAATTACAGTTTCATTTTTCAGTATACTTGCTTTGAACTGATCACCTATTTTCTTTTTTACATTTTTGAGATTGAAGGGATCTGAAGGTGTTTTGGAAAGCTATTAAGTAACCACATGAAAAGTTCTGAATTATAATACATACAGAAAGTTACCTATATGTATTTATGTGTATATGTTTCTAGACACATACATCTATATATGCAGTCTACACAATCTAGTGAAAAACTGTACTAAAAAGTAAAAGGAGAAGAATGCTAGTGTTTGTTGAATGGTTATTGAGTGTTACACCCCTTTTAGCAACTTTAGACACATTCTTTAATTTCAGTTGTCCACTTTGAGTTAGGTATTGTTGCACTAATTTTAGAGACAAAATAGCTTCAGAAAATTTAAATCACTTCATCAAATCTATACAGGTAGTGAGGAGTAGAGCTAATTTCACATTCAATCCATCTGTCTCCCAAACTCTCCAAAGTGTGACCTTTCAAGATCTTTTCCCTTCTCCCCTGTTGTTAATAAGCATGGCAATTTAGGAAGATGGAAGACCCACATGAAGGCAGAAACCTGGGTTCCTAAAACATGCTTGGTGGAGAGTCTCTACCGTCTAGGAATGCACAACTTGAACTTTGTGTGAATAAAAAGTCTTACTGTATTCAGCTATTAAGATTTAGAAGTTCATCTCTTCCTGAGCCTAGTGTTATTCTAAAGAAAACGAGTGCTTTGTACTGTGCTCTAATTGCATTCAATTTGCCTCCTGGGCTGCAACATTTGGGGGGATGAATGCTTATATTAACATGCTCTGTTTCTTTATATTGTCTTATATAGCAGGGGTCCCCAACCCCCGGTACCAGGCAAATAAAGAGAATCACATGTTATCTATTTGATTTTTCTGTAAAACTAAAACTGTTCTAAAAATAGTCTATTAAAATCAATGAGAAAACTAAAGAGGCTAAATAACTTTCCCATTCTGATCTAGTAGTAAATGGAGGACCTATAATTTATAACTTGTAGTCTCTGATCTGGGGCTGCTCATTTAAGAGCAATGTTGCTCACAGAGGGTGAGACAAAATACAAAGTGCAATATGATCTTCATGTTATTGGCATAGTTGAGATGTATGCAGAGGAGAAAAGAGAGCAGGTAATTATAGCAGTTAACATTTTTGAGAGCTTTATTCATCAGGGCACTGTACTAATTATTCTGTTTGGATTATCTCAATGCATTATCTCAATTAATTTCACAACAACCTTAGAAGGCATGTACTATTACTTTCCTATTTTACATACAAGGAAACTAAGGTTGGGAAAGCTCACAAAACCTCACTAAGATGACAGAGCTGAAAAGTAGCATAAATAGCATTCAAACCCTGCCAGTCTCACACCATAGCATAGTCTTATACCATGCTATACTTTACTCTACGTCCAAACTAAAAAATCTGAAATGAACATTCAATTTTGCTGATAATTGTAGGAAATTGTTTCAGTATATACAGTTGTAACCCATTGCTGAAAATCAAGCTCTTCCAAAAGACATATCTCAGGCATGTATTACAGAATTGCCTTTCGTATCCATTTAGTTGACTGCATTAATACAGTCAACAATGATTCACCATGCTAAATGTGTACAGGAGCTTTGGAGACTCATGTTTTTTTCATCGTACATTTCCTTTCTCTTACAGGAAAAGCCTGATTACATCTTGCTGCACTTGTCACAGACCACTGTTGTGCAATGCTGTGGTGTTTGAAATGATGCCATTGTAAGTTTTCCTATTATTCTAAGGAATTAAGAGCAGGCACATGTAATCAATTATGACAGCTTTTAACCAAATGATTTATTTTGGTATTCATTCAATTAATTAAGGATGCACATGCTTAAAGCACTGTTTTCACCTTTTTTTAACTTTGCATTTTCCATTTATGAAAATTTCTCAGAACTATCTATTCTCTATTTGTAATATTAGAGCAATGGCTGTGTTCCCCAGCTATTAGGTTAGTATTATTTTGACAATGGATAGCATACTTGTTTCCCAGTTATAAAATGATAATCTAATATTAAATATCTCCACTGAGAGCTAATACTTCCCTCTTTTCTCTTAACTATCCTTGTTTCCTTTGCTGGATATAACTCATTTTTGCATGCATCATCCTTTGCAAATGAGCTCAGGGAAAGTTGGCACATGGGAGTTGAGAAGAACCTTGGTAAAACAAGCCAGGAGTGTCCTTGATGCCAGTTTCATGGCTAAATTGTGAGATACTCAGAAGAGAAAAGAAAGTATGTACTCCTGTTGGGGAGAAAAAGAGTGACAACAAGGTAACCTGTGGAGGTTCAATGGCATTGTGGGAAATTCTGCCATGTGGAAAGGCACGAGTGAGTCAGTTGGAGAGAAAAGTCATCAGCAGAGATCTGAGAGCTAAGAACCCATCTCTGTTGGGAAACATCTCTTGGGTGAGAGGTGGGAGGCAGTGGTGCCACAGAAAGGAAATAAATCCTACTGCTACTGCCAAAGAAAATTAGCACTCCCACAGCTATGTGATGCCTCGAATTTCAGAATTAGCTGGAGACAGTCCCATGAAGTGATTAAGAACAGAGTTTTGCTGGGAGTTCAAGCCTGACTCTAGTTAGTGATTAGCTGCTGTGTCTCTCAGTTGAGGTTAATTTTTTATCCTCTCTAAAATTCTGTTTTCTTACTGGTAAAAATGAGGATAATGTTCATATTATAGAAATGATATGACTAAGTTAAATAACTTAAATTTGAAGTTACTTAGTTGTACCAGTTTAAGGGAATTGATTATTTAGTGTTAACTTTTTCATTTTTTTTTAACTTTTTTTTTAAATGTATTTTATAATATTTTTTAACTAAGGGTGCTGCCAGGAGGATGCGACTCGAAAAGAACCGCAATGGCCATGTCTCACACAGTAGAAATCATAGAATTTGGGCATCAGAACCTGAGCAAACAGAGAATAAACAAACAGATTCTTAGATATTCATCACATGGCACCTCATAGATTCTCACATGGTAAGACGTTTGCTAAGTGTACTAATGGCTATTTGTTTGCTGGTTTAGCATACATATGCCAAGCATAATTGTAAATACTTTTAGGACTTAACGGTGCCTCAATCCCATCGTCTCTTTGCCCAAATCTTACCTTGTCCATGAGCCTACCATGGCCACTGTAGTGGACACAGTTTGGTGTTCTATACAAAAATTCACTGATTCCCTTTATCATTTCATGTGTACTGTTCCAAGTCATGGTGTGCTTTTCCTATTACTTAACATCTGTACCTGGGACACTCTTTGAGGCTACTCTGGGATCCCGGTGCCACTTTGTCATAAATGCAGAGACTCAGAAGTTCCTGGGGCTTTACTTCTCCCCTCCCGTGTGCTGTTGGCCAATGAATGACTGGTGCAGAATTATAAAATCCCAGCTTTCTGCCTTGAGTGGGACAAACTTTGAAGCATAATTCATACTCCTGAGCTCCCTTTCAGGATCAGACTAAAGCTTGGACTTGGCCTTGAATTAACAGGGTTTATTCCTCTTCCTTGTTTTGCTTACCCCATTTTCCAACCAGCTTCTTATAGGCTAACCATCATCTCAGCATCTGCTTCTGTGTAACCTGGACAAAGGCAAATATCTTCTTTAATAATGTAATGTGGTTATTTGAAACCTTTTTGGAGATACCACATCATTAATTTTGCTCAGTTTCCAATTTAATTTTCATTTACCTTTTTAAAAACTATTGAGCTTTGAGAGTCTTTACATAGTCTAGTTCCAATTTTTTTTCAGATATATGGTATACAAATATTTTCTTCCAGTCTTTAGTCATCTTTTCATCTTCTTAAGGCCTTAACAGAGTAAATATTTTGAATTTGATGAAGGTCCATATAACAATTTTTCTTTTTAGGCATCATGCTTTTGGTATCAAGTCTAAAAACTCTTAACCCTAAAACCTGAAAATTTTTCTTAGTTTTTTTTTTTTTTTCTAAAAGTAATTCATTTTGAGTTAATTTATCAGGTGTAAGACTTAAGGTTTTTTTTTTTTCCTTTTGCTTTTGCCTACGGATGGCCATGTGCTCCAGAAAATTACTTACAAATTTGTTAAAAATGCTATCTTCTATTTTGTTCCTTTTTCACCTTTGTCAAAAATTAGTTGGGCATATTTTCTTGTGTTTCTTTCTCTGTTCTGTTCCATTGATCTATGTGAGTATCTTCTGTTAATATCATGCAGTCTTAATTATGATAGATATTTGAAATGAAATAAACTGATTTCTACCACTTTATTCTTCATTTTCAAAATTGTTTCATCTATTTTAGGGCCTATGTCTTTCCATATACATTTTAATATAAGCTTGTCTATATGTACACAGAAAACCTTGCTGAAATTTTTGTAGAAATTGTATTAAATCTGCATGCCAATTTTTGGATAATTCACATCTTTACTATGTTGAGTCTTCTAGTCCATGAATATGATATGTTTATTTATTTAGATAGGATTTGATTTCTTCCATCAGTGTTTTATAGTTTTTAACATATAGGTCTTATAGAGATTTTGTTTGATTTATATGTTTGATTTTTGAGTGATTGTAAATGGTATTATATTTTTATCATTTATGCCCACATGTTCATTGCTAGTATATGAAAATACTATTTGTATTTTCTTTTATTTTAGATTCCTTGGGATATTCCACATAGGCAATCATGTCATCTGAAAATAGGAAGTTTTATTTCTATTTTTCTAAGGTGTAGGCCTTTTATTTTCTTTTGTTTCCTCATATTGGCTAGAACTTCCAGCACTGTTTTGATTTAGAGTGGTGAGAACCAGAATTCCCTGGTAGTCCAGTGGGTAGGACTCTGTGCTTCCAGTGCAGGGGGCACGGGTTCGATCTCTGGCTGGGAAAGTAAGATCCCACATGCCGAATGACATGGTCAAAAATAAAAATAATAATAAATTTAAATTTTTTTTTAAATTAAAGAAAAGAAGAAAGAGTGGAGAGAACCAAAGTCATGGCCTGGTGTCTGATCTTAGGGAGAAAGCATTCAGTTTAATCATTAAATATAATGTTAGCATTAGATTTTTTTGTAGATGTTCTTTATCAAGTTGAGGAAGTCACACTCCATTCTTATAGTTCTGAGGATTTTATTCATGAAGGGATGTTGAATTGTCAAATGCTTTTTTCTGTATTGATAGGATGGATTACATTGATTGATTTTTGAATGTTAAAACACCCTTGAATTTCTGGAATAAATCTCACTTGGCCATCTTGTATAATTAACTTTATATATCACTGAATTCTATTAGTAAATGTTTTGTTAAATATCAATAGTTTTGTGTCTAAATTCATGAGTGATATTGGCTTGTAGTTTCTTTCTTAGTACTATCTTCAACTGGTTTTGTTATCAAGGAAATACTAGCTTCATAAAATGAACTAGCAATTGTTCCCATCTCTTCTGTTTTCTGGAAGAGGTTGTGTAAAATTTGTGCTAATTCTTCTTCAAATGTTTGGAAGAATTCTCCAATGAAACCATCTGTGTTTAGAGATTTCTTTTCTGGGGAGACAAATTTGATTTCCTTAATAGTTACAGGGCTATTAAAATAATCTATTCCATATTGCACGAGTTGTGGGACTTTGTATTTTTCAAGAAATGTTCTGTTTCATCTAATTTGTTAAATGAGGCAAGTAGAGCTGTTTGTTATATACACTTATTATCTTTTGATATCTGCAGACTCTTCAGTGATATCTTCTCTTTCACTCTTTATTGGTCATTTTGTCTTCTCTATTTTTCTTTCTCAATCTTGTTAAAGGTTTGTCAATTTTATTAATAATTTCAATACTTCTTCATTTCATTGATTTTCTCTATTGATTTTGTTTTCAATTTGAATGATTTCTGCTCTTATATTTACTATTTCCTTCCTATTCTTATTTTGGATTTATTTTGCTCTTCTTTGCCTAGGTTTTTGAGGTGGCTGTCATAGATCATCGATTAGAGACTTTTCCTCTTTTCTACTATTCTATTCATTTAGTGCAGTAAATTTCCCTCTCAGAACAGCTTTAGATACATCCAAAAATTTTGTTATGTTACATTTTCATTTTGTTCAGTTCAATGTATTTTTTGATTTCCATTGAGAATAGCTCTTTGTCCTATGAATTATTTAGAAGTAATAATAACACTTTAATTTCTAAATATTTGGAGATTTTCCTGTTTCCTTCTGTCACTGATTTCCAGTTTGAATCCATACAGATTGGAGAATCTACCCTGTAAGCTTTCAATTTTTAAAAAGTGCTAATATTTGTTTTATGTCCCAAGATATCATCTATCTTGGTATATGTTCTGTGTATGCTAGAAAAGAATGCGCATTCTGTTATTGTTGAATGTTGGGTTCTATAAGTGTTAATTAGATCCTGTTTGTTGATGGGATTGTGAGTCCTTTACATCCTTGTTGATTTTCTGTCTAGCTGTTCTATCAATCATTAAGAGAGAGGTATTAAAATATCCAACTATTTTTATATTTCTCCTTTCATTTCTATCAGTTTTTGCTTCACATATTTTGTAGCTCTATTGTTGTTGCTTATACATTTAAGATTGCTATGCCTAACCAATGGATTATACCTTTTATTTTGATATAATGCCTCTTTCTCAGGTACTTTTCTCTGAATTCTACTTTATCTGCTATTGATACAGCCAATACTGCTTTATTTTAATTAATGGTTACATGGTATATATTTTTAATTCTTTTACTTTTAACCAGAATATATTGTTATATTTGAAATGAGTTTCTTATAGACACATATAGTTGGTTTGTGTTTTTAATCAACTCTGCCAATCTCTCTTTTTATCAGTATATTTAGGCCATTTACATTTTCTGTAGTTGTTGGTATGATAGTACTTAAATCTTCCATTATATTTAAATTTTTGCTTTCTATTTATTCTTTCTATTTATTCTACTTTACTATTACTGCTATAATGAATTGCCACAAATTAAGAACTTAAAACAACATACCATAGTGCTACAGCTCAGAATTCCAGGAAGAGCTCAGCTGGTTGCCTTGCTCTGATTCTCACAAGGACAAAATATAGATATTCTCTGTCCTGGGTTCTTAACTGTAGGCTCCAGAGACAATCTACTTTATGCTCATTCAGGTTGTTAGCAAACATTCATTTCTTTGAACTGTAGGGTTGAGGTTCTTGTTTTCTTGCTGGCTGTCTGCAAGATGCCTCTCTCAGCTCTGTAAGCTGCTTGCATTCCTTGTTACATTGCTCTCTCCATGCTCACATCAGTGAGGGTATGTCCACTGACAGCTTATCACACTTCTAACCTCTCTGATTTATGCTTTCTGCAGCACCTCTTCAACCTTAGTTGCAGAAAGTTCTGCTGAAAGTTCTGAAGGTTCATGGAATTACATTAGCTTCACAGACTAATCCAGGATATTTTTTTCCGTTTTAAATCCATAACCTTAATTACATCTGCAAGGTTCTTTTTGTAATATAATATTACACAGTCACAGATTCTAGGGATTAGGGCATGAGCATCTTTGGGGAGCCATCCTGTCTACTGCAGGAATGTTAGAAATTTTCCTGTAAGGGAGATGCTTCACATTTAGCGTGCCATTTACTCTAGAAAGATCATGAACCCAACAACAGCTTGCAAAGAGGCTGATGCCTAGCTTATGTCCAGGCTCTGAACAGTTTTACAACTTGAAAATAAATGTACTGTTTGTCAGGGTATGATTTAGAGTAATATCCATGGCCCATCAGTGATGTAGACTACAAAGCTGGAAGCCACAATTCTTTTCTATCATGTCATTAAGTTTCAGAAACAGAAATTTGCAGCCCCTGTTACTTTTCTTCACTGAATGCAACCTTCTCATGAATAAGAATAAACAGAAAATTAAAGGCCCTATCTTATTCAAAATCCAGGCATTAAATTTAAATAGTTTGTTACAGTGTGTGTTTGTGTGTGAGCCCACATGTACCTTTGTGTCATAGCTAGTACATTCCTTTTCCTTTCTAGAAGTTTTTCCTTGGCATACCTAATATTTTTCTATGTTTATTCATTACAGTTGAAAGAGGAAATCAAAGCAGCTGTCAGTCTTACCCAAAACCTTCCTTGGCAATCACTAGAGTATATCAAGGAGTTAGCATAGAATGCATATATATTGCATTCTGTTTCTTGTGGCTTTTGCTCATAGAATTTCTCTATTTTTGATCCCCATCTGTGCTCAGAAATAAGCATTTTATAAATTTTATATTCCCTTTGTTTCCTCTGTCACCTATGGCTGCTAGAGTTAAGTATACTTTCAGTGAATGAGGGAAAAAAAGAATATTAAACTTATAGCTAGATGTTCTTGGTTATTACTCTTTCAACTGAATAATAAGCTCTTATTTTTGCTGTACTGATTTTGACTATCATTTGACTGAAAAAAACATAGGTGACTTTTCTAGTGTCTGTTTCACTCTGCTAATAGTTGTTAGTCTCACATGTACCAAATCTAAGCCTCAGAGAAGTTGCATCCTTCTATTATTTTATAATGGAGTTTTGACTCAATTATTCATTCATTCATTTATTACTAAATAATAATTTAACAAGTATCAGTTGTGTTTCAGAAGTAGTTCTAAGATCTGAGGATATAGCAGAGAACAAAACAGGCACACATTCCTATTTTCACAGAGCTTAAAATTTTGTGGCCATGCAGAGCATCTCCTTAAAACCCTGACAGCTGTGTTCTGCGTAACTCCAAGGGATGCTCTTCAAATGGACTATCGTGCGGATAGTGCCCACTGGAGGCAGGCAGGGTTGGAACCTTAGTAAGTATAGACCCTCAATAAATAAATAAATGACACCGACTTGATTCATTTATTCCACAAGTACCGTTGAGTATTTACCACAGACTAGTCTCTGTTCTAGTTACTTGGAATACCTCAATAAATAAAATAAACAAAGATACCAGTTTCATAAATTTTACAATCTAATTGGAAGATATAGGCAAATAATGTAAAGCTTAAGAGGTAAATTACATTTTATATTAGAAGATGCTTTAGAAAAATATAGAACAGGGTGAAAGAGACAAAGATGCTAGGGGAGTATATTTTTCAGTAATAAGTGTAGTGCTTTTAGATACAGTTTAAAGCAAAAGCTCCATCTTAAAAGGAAAAGTGAGATATATATGTTTAATTAACTCCATTCTGAATAGGATGCTTAATAAGATCCTCATAACTTCAGAATTCTCTAAGTGTCATTTTTTAAACAAATATTTGTTTAATTTCTTCAGTTGTCATGCATTTTCCTAGAAACTCCTGGGGATGCCAAGAAGAATGAAACATAGCCTTCAACTTAGGCAACTATAGTCAAGCAACAAGATAAGACTCTTGTATGTGCAAAACTGTATTCTTCATTTGCCACTATGCCATCCTACCCCTTTTAGCTTCCTTTCCTCTTCCCTCAGCTTAAATAATGCCCTTAATTATCGATCCATTGGTCTTCACTAGAAATATCATACTCAGTTCTTTAATCTTCTTCACCATTACCCATACAACTCAAAAGCTTCTTTATCTTGAATTCATAACCTTGGCATTCATTCAGTAAATGCTAAGTACCACCTATGTGCTAGGACTTGAGCCAGGAGCTGGTAACCCAAGAAAGAACAATGCAACAGGCAAGGTCTCCATCCCCCAATCCCAGGGACACTGCCCTAAATTAGGCTGTCATCTCATCTTCCCTAGTACTAATTATCTGATGTCCCTTTCTCCAATCTCCTTTATGGAAATCAATGCTCTTGGTGTCAGAGTGATAGCTATCTCTATTAAATATATATACAACACACCACTGTAAAGCAATTTTACTCCAATAAAGATGTTAAAATATATATATATATGCAAAAAATATTTGTTACTATATGATGTTTTTATAAGGACTTTTTTTTTTTAGTTGCACATGAAAGCAATTCAACTCAAACTAAAAATTTCAGGTTTGTTTCTGGATTTAGGTATGGATGAATCAGTCATTACTCAGTCTCTCTCTCCTTTATGCTCTGTTCAATGATCCCTCTATCAAATTCTCACTGGACAAACAAATGGTTCTTACTTATCCCTCAGTGAATCACTGTTGCCATGAAGGTGGAATATTACAGCTGACAGGCATAGTTCACATGCCCACTCTTGGAGCAAAGGTCCAGAGTCGTCTTCTCCATCTGAACCATGTTGACCGTTAATGGGGAAAATTTGGGTCTCCAAAAGATAACTGTAGTGCAATAATTAGAAGCATAAAAAGGCATAATGGGAGAGAGGGAACAAATGCTGGATAAGCAAAATCAACATATGTCTGCTAAATCTGCTTAAAAATTAGTATGAGTCATCATTGTCTAGATTCTTGGGTTGGCATACAAATCTTTTTATAGATGGTCCCAGGCAACCTCAGTAGCCTTTGACTTGCCACGTCCCTGTTGAACAACTGACACTAAATTACCATCATTCCCTAAATTTTCTATCAACTCCCCCTCCTCCGTATCTCTGCTATGGTTATTCTCTGACTGCAATGCCCCCCCCGCCATCATTCCCTCCTAAATCACTTCCAGTATCCATGGAGAAAATCTCCCTCATTCTGTAAGACTAATTCCTTTCTGAAGATATTTCCTTGTCTCTCTCTCCCAAGCAGAATTAAATTGCCACCATTTTTCTGATCATAGCCTCACCTTGTATTGCATTCTGGCCCTAATTATTTCTGGGAAATTTCTGTTTATATTCCTTTCTGCCTCTTCAACTCTCAGTTGCCAACTATCCATTTAAATTAAAGAGTCTGCCCTGTTCATCCCTACATTTCTAATGCTTAGCATAATGTCTGCTTATATTAGATTTTAGTAAATTTGTGTTGAGTTAGAAACATTGGGGTAAAAAAAAAGATATAAATTTAATTTTAATTTTAAAGGTCAGCATAGAGAGACTTACTTTCAGATGTTTTTGAACATAAGACCGGATTGACTATTTTGTGAAAAAAAGATGATATCTAAGATATGGCCTCTTACAGACTCTTGCTAACCATGAATTTCATTTATGGCTCCCTAGGCTTGTATCTATTATTTCCTGATGATTAAATACAATATATTTTACTGTTGTTGTGACAGGATTGTCAAGGGTGATGATAATAGCCTTTATTCAAATATCCGCACTACAAATGGAAGTAGATTCCCCTCAGGGCCATTAAAGCTGGCATGAAAACAGATTGTCATGTGGCCAGGTAAACAGTTGTGATTCATCTGTTCACTGACCCAAAAACCTATTCAAAAAGTAGCAGAGGCAAACATATATACCAAGGTTTACCTCATAAACTCTGTTTATGTAATAGGAGAAAGTCTGTGCTAAATTTGTTTCTGCTTGGAGATGGGAGCGAAACATCCAGACAGTAACAGAAGTTGGGATACCTCATGTGGGCAGTGGGCAGTGAGGAGCTTCCAAGTTGCAATAAGCTTCTAAAAAGTTGTCACGATTCTTCTCATCTCATTTACAGTATTTCAGTGTTTGATATTCAGTGTTCTGTGTTCTATGTTCTATTCGATTACTGATATTAGGAACTCAGACACATGGACTAGTAGCCAAATGTCACACAGTCAGTGAGATTAAAGCTGTCATATGGAGCCTCTGACTCCCAGACAAGTCTGCATTTTAACTCATAATTTATATCCTGCCTAATTCCTA
The DNA here is from genome assembly GCF_002837175.3 of Physeter macrocephalus. Taxonomy (NCBI): domain Eukaryota; kingdom Metazoa; phylum Chordata; class Mammalia; order Artiodactyla; family Physeteridae; genus Physeter; species Physeter macrocephalus. Next base: position 77,013,791 of record NC_041229.1, read on the forward strand.
AGAGGATTTGTAGCAGCATTCAATAAAATGCATATAAGAAACACAACACACCACCGTGATGTAGGAGAGGGTGTAGCTCATCACTTGTTAGCTTATCCTAACATGCTCTTCTCGGGGTCTTTCAGGCTGCTGGTGAAAGGTTACAGAGCTTATCCTTCATTGAGTTCTATTGCTTGGAGGAAAGGGAGGAAAGGTAAGATGGTTAGAGCTTATGCACAGGATGCATACCCTACTCTTGTCCTCAATGAATTTTGCTTGAAGAGTCATAGTAACTAGCTGGTAAGGTCAATTTTCAATCAATGAAAGGCACTCTCTCTTTGTTCCTAAAAACGATGCATGTGTGTGTGTATAAGTGTGTGCATTTGTGTGTTCTGTAATTAAATTATAATTAAGCCAAGCACAAGCTAAATTTGAATATGAAGAGGAATAAAAAATATCCCTTTGCCCCTTGTAGGTTTTTTAGCTGGTCTAATAATTAAATTCACATAAGACAGATAAATAGGAAAAAAAAACGTTGTACACATAAGAGCCCATAAAAATCTGAGACCCAAGGGCAAGTCGGGCAATTGAAATTTATATGCCACCCTGAGCTAAGGAATGTGATAGAGACCTGGGCTTCCAAGGGGAGGAGGGCAATTCATAGGATGATAAGAAGAACAGATATTTGGTGATTATAAGTTTGCCCTGCTATACAGATAGTTCATTTGGATAAAAAGTTATCTCTGGGTAATAGCTCTCTTGCTGGGCCAAGGTCCCCTATCTAAATTACTGTAAGTAGTTAAGAAGGGGTAAAAGTTTTCTTTTTTTTTTTCTTGAATTTGCTGGGTCTTGATTGCTTTCAACTCAAAACAATCCACATGCCACAGTGGCACATTTTGGGGTGGCTATTCTGCTCCCTGTCAAATGTAATTAGAATGCCACATAATAAAATGAAAGAAAAGACACTGGACCTCAGTTTCTCCGATGGTGCTATAGAGAATGATGGCCTTTGACTTCCAGGAGTGAAAATCCTGTGAGTGTGAATTCAGCAGACACTATACATGTAAGCTGAGTGGCAGCTCGGCTCTATCCTTGGTATTCCTTGGCTCAACCTGTCTCTTTGATCACTGATGCTAGTGTGATCTCTATTTTATGTACATCATTCACTTACTGTTGGGAAATATATGCTTTCTTCTGTCTCTTCCTCTTTCTAGCTGTTATTCTCAGTAGTCTGAAAGAAAATGTGGTGGGGGGACTGTCTATAATTTTATGTTACTATGTTACCTTTGTTATTATTTTTAGGATCATCTCCTCTAAAGATCTGTGACTGTTACCAAGCTTCTCTAGACATCCTCACATCAAGCCCCTGTGCTTTCCTTCTTGCCTTTACTCTGAGTCCTGTATCTTCCCTTCTTAGTGGCTTTCAGCCCTATTCACTCCTTCCTACTTGAATTCTCTATTTTTTTCCACCTTCCATGTATTATCTCCCAGTGAAATGTCTTGTTTATCTCAGCCTGCAATTTAAAAGTCCATAAAGTTTGAGGCAACATAGACATATTTTTCTATTGACTGTTTCTTCCCCCAAATTAATATTTGGGCCTGACACTCACCTGGCGAACTGCCATGCAGGTGGGGAGCCAAAGGTTGTGCTGTAGAGTGGACATATTCCATAGCGCTTAGCACTGGAGGTAAGTGAGTAATACAGTAGAGATGAGATTGGAAACAAAGATAACTAGAACTTACTTCCTGGAACATTTGTAGCTCATATACGAAATAAACGTGATAGAAATATTTCCAAATTTGCAAACAATCCTGAAAGTTTACTTGCTATTACCAAATTCAAGATGTGACGCTTGAGAAACTTTTTACATGGTCAATCACAAAGTCATATTTCAGTCAACCATGTAAGAGAAAAGATGACCCTTTGTCATGAGGGGAAGAATTGGGAGGGGTTAGGAAAGGGTTAAGGAGCGAGGGGGTGTGAGCCAGTGAAAACTGCACTTCTGAAGTTAATGCTCACACCTTTTGCATCAGGTGATGCTGTAATTTTGAAGTGAAAGGTTTCCATGACCACTGCTCTGGTAATTGACTTTAGAGTTGTGTATTGCTAGCATTTTAAGTTAAAATTACTGCCTTGGTTCATACTCTCAGTGTTGTTATTTAAAGACTCTACTACCTTATGATTTAGAACCATTAGTCACAAGAAATAGGTCTAGATGTTTCAGTAGAAGCATTTTTACTTTTGCCTCTTCTTTTTCCTAAATTTTCCACCACTTCTGCCTTTTGTATGAGTTTCTCAGAATCCAGAAAACTATAAAATTGGGGATAGTGCTCATTTTCCACAGGGTTTATGGTGTTGCATGGTCGGGCTCCTTAAGAAGGCTGCTCTCTTGCTCTCTGTGCATCTCGTGCCTGACCTGGCCCTGCCTCGCCCTTACTTTATGTGCGTGATTGCCCCCTCCTCCTGATCTGAAAGCTTAAGCAGTAATTGCCTGCGTGATCCACCCGACCCCCAGCAAATCATTGTTTTAGGCCTCAGACTAGAAGGGCTCCAGTATGTTCGGGCCGTCAACAGGGAGCATCGGGCCTCCAGAGTGTTGCTAACCCAAGAGCTGCAGGCGATGTGTTCCCCATCCCAGAGTTCCCCTGGCAACGAAGCAGCCCGTCTGATGGCATGTTCCCTAAAACTCTCCCCTGTGAGAGGCTCCCTCTCCGCACATGGAGACGTTTACCACCAGGGACTCTACCCTGGCAGAATTGGTGGAACTAGGAAATAAATTCAGACAAAAAGGAAGGGAGTAGGTGGAGGTATGGCTGCTCCACATTTGGGATGTCCGAGGAGAGGGTATCATGCTCACTGATCAAGAAATGTCTAAAACAGACTCCATCACTAATTACCCAGGGCCCAGCAGTGCCAACACGAGGCCATTAATGAGGAAGAAGTCATTTCTCTCCTCTCTAGGATGATGGCTGCATGCCGTGCTGCCTGACCTGATTAAGGGGATGTATTCACCACCCCTCTCGGCTGGCAAACCATGGAGGACTCCAAGATGTCTTAAGGGAATGAGGTATAAAACATGTAGTATGTGCTCAAAACTCTAAGGGCCTTGACGACAAGCTGCTCACAGCAGGAGTGAAAGTTGCCATTTTACAGTCTCCTCCTGGACAATGGTATGGGGGTCCATCTTAAGCCCTTTGGTTGGATGCTCATTTGCCTGGGCAGCTCAGGTTATAGATTTGGGGGAAACCAAAAATAAGGCAGCAGGGATGCAGGGTATCCCCAGTCCCTCTGGTGACCAAGGAGCCCTTCCTATGTCACGTGCTCCCTGTAACCAACACGCTACGTCCTCCCCAAGCAGTGAAAATTGCTGCCGTGTCCTGCCTGCTGTTGGCCACTCACGGTGCGGTGTTGCTCCAGGACCTTTGCCTCTGATGTGTAAGATCCCCTGTCACTGACGTCACTATGTCTGACTCCAGGCTCTTCCTTCAGTCTGGCAACTGGGCAACTGGAAGGGTTTCTGGACTGCGGGGCACAGCCCAACAGGTGTTCAACTTCGTATAGAGTCACCTTGTCATGTATCTGTCCCTGGGAAATCCCACATGGCAGGAGACATCGTATTATCTACCTATCACCCCTGGAATCATATAATTTCTAGTAGTAAAATTACTTTTCCATCTTTATGTATTACCGCATTACCCTAGAAATGGCAGTCTGGATATCTAACCAAACAGTGAGGATATGTTTGTGATGGTATGACTTAAAATATAAGCCATATGGATATATAGGCTTTTTGTAGTATTAGTAATGCTATGGCGTAAATACTTTAAAATATGTGTGTGTGTGTTTATAAAATAGTGAGACATGCCATTCTGAAAAGGTCAATGAGTGGAATTGAGAAATACACATTTAACTTTTTTTCCCCAAAAGGAAGGATTACATGTGTCTATTAATTTTCTATTTGATTACTTTTATTTTTTTTTCCTATGGATGTAGATAGAAATATAGATCTGACAAATTTCATTATGAGCACAATAAATCTTAGATGGCTATAAGCAAAAATATTTTTAAGAAGACATATTTGAAAGAATCTGAAATTGGGGTGGAGATATGCACTTTACAAAGAGCAAAAGAGATAGCGTAAATTTTGGGTCCCCAAAGCGAGGGGCTGGCATTGTTTTAGGAGATAAAACAGAAGCCAAATAGGTGGACTGTGGGACTGGACTGGAAGTGGTGTCTTCTAGCTGACCAGGTAAACCACAGTCCAGAGAGAGCAACTTCTGGCTGATAATAGGAAGAGTGTTCACCAGAAGTTATTTACTGGATTGTCTCCAATGGTCAGTAGCAGTTTTCCAGACAAAAGAAACAAAGATGATTTCCAATGTAATTTATCCCTATTATGCCAAAAAAACTAGTGAATCAGGTTCACCATAGGAAATTTAGCACTAATTTAAAACTCTTACCTGGAAAGAGGAACTGATGTAATAAACTGGACCAATAGCTGGTCATGTTGGAATCAATTATTGTGCTTCTAGTAGGAAAGTTTTGTTATCTTTTAAAATCCAGATATTAAAAAAATGGCATTCAGGTCTACATCAGTGTATATTAATAGAGTGTTAAAGAAAGGAAATTAATATATATCCCTGATGTGTCACTAATTTCCTCAAATATTAATTCCCTCAAAGTAGGAATGTATTTTAAATTTTTTCTCCTTCTCCCTCTCTTTTTTCTTTCTCTCTGTCTGTCTCTTTATAGAGCATCACCACAGAAAGATGAAAAACAACTGCCTTCTCTCCCACCATCTAGTGGGAGAACTGACCCATTTCTCCTCACCACTACCCCAACTTCACCAGAAATTCTCTGGCATGGGAGAACAGTCCAGGATAACCTATTCTCCACACTAAAGGGATGGTGGGCTCTCAAAATCATATCATTCCATTCAATAGAGAATGATGTGCTTATCTTTGTGAAAAAGGTAGCGGTATATGTCTTTTTACTCCACTAGAAAGTGAAAAAAATGAATTAGTCTCTTAAATGTCTGACTTATTAATTCGTTTGTTTTTCTGTAATCCAAATATTTAGAAAAATATTTTTTGGTTTTATCCTGTAAACCTCAGAAACCTGAATGCAAAATCTGTTATAAGTGAATCCCTTTGTCTCAAAGGTCTTCACCGTTGCCCTGCTGTCTGCTAGATTAAGCACAAACGACTCATCAAAGAAGCCACATACGAAAAAATCCAATAATGTAGGATGAGTGCAATAGAACAGAGAGAAAACTAATTTAAGGAGAAGATTCTATTCTGAGTGTTCACCAGAAGTCATTTACCAATTCTTCCACCACAGAAAGATTTGGCTCAACCTACTATTTAAATTTTTAATACAATTATTTTCAAGGCTTTTTTCTTATATAATGGGGGAACTGAACAATGTTTCTAATATATCTGGAAGTTTTGGAGGGGTGTATATTTTCCTCTAATTTCTCATTCTGATATAGCCTCGATACTTGCTTTGTGTTTGGCTTCTTAAACATTTATTTCTTTTCAATTCCAAGTTTGTGAGCTAGGCAGAAGGTTATATCAAAAGTTTGAGTCACTAGAATAATATATTATTATTATTAATCACTATATAATAGTGATTAACTATATAGTGATTAATCACTATATAATAATATATTATATATAATATAAAATATAGAATATATATAATAAGTTTGTTTTTATTATATATTATATATTGTATATTATATAATAAAATTTTATATATTTTATTATATATTATATATATATTATTGTATTATATATTTTATATATATATATAATATATCACAGCCATAAAAGATAAAATTAATTTCAGCAATCCTTGTTTTTCAAGATAAAAACAAGCTTTTTCTCCCTAGAAAGACACCATGTAAGATCCTGTAACTTGACTCCATTCTCTGCTTTCTTTAACTGTTGACCCTTTTAAACTCAAATTCATATTCGTTTTTATCACAGTAGTTAACAATCTCTCTGTGCTGCTTAAGCTTATCTCAAGGTCACTGCTTTGAGATATCATCTAAGAAAAATTTCATTAGCTCTCTGCTTCTAACTTAACCCTTGAAAGTTAGGACAGTACTAGAAATTTTAAATAACAAGGCTGTTGGCCATGTCTTTTAAAATACATTGTAGTCAACTGAAAAGTAGCATTCTCACAAATACTGCTTACTTATAAAAATGAATATATTTGCCATTCTACATAGATCCTAAATATATCTTCTGGCATTCTTCTCTCAATCTGTGATTGCACAGAAGGCAGCTGACCTGATATTAACATTTGAGAACTTCCATTTAAATGAGATCCATAGTTATCATAAAGGAGAAAAAAAGGTGTGAAAAACTTTAAAAGACAGAAAAAGGTAGTAGAAAATTGGAATATATATCTAGTTTTACTTATCTTTCTTAAAAGCAAATTAATTAGAGTGGCAATTAAGTGGATTGTAGTGATGGCAGGTGCTAGCAATTAAACCATAAACTCAAATGATTTGAAAGAAGTGTATAGCATGTGCTAGGCAGAGTGGCATAAAGCAAAGCTTCCAAAATTTCTGCTTTATTACAATCTTGAGTTAATAAACTTTTTTCTTTTTTAATTTAATTTTTATTTTCTATTATAGTATAGTTGATTTGCAGTGTGTTAATTTCAGGTATACAGCAAAGTTATTCAATTGTACATATACACATATACACATATATTCTTTCTTCAGATTCTTTTCCCATATAGATTACTACAGAATTTTGAGTAGGGTTCCCTGTGCTATACAGTAGGTCCTTGTTGATTATCTCTTTTATATATAGTAGTGTGTATATGTTAATCCCAAACTTCTGATTTAGGTAAATGGATTGAGGACACACCCATAGGGAGTTTATCTATATTATTAGTATTATGGCTGACCATGAAAATATTAATCTTCTTTTCAAGGTAACACCACTGAATCTTTTTTTTTTCCACTTCAAATTTCCTTTCCAGTACTATTTTCAGGAGTAAAAGCAACCAACAAGTACAAATCAGCTTTAAGCTTCGGGGGTGCCAAGATAGAAGCAGCAAAGTTTAAGAGATTATTTTACTTCTTTGCTGTGTACCTTAAGCAAGTCAAGTTTTGAATGTGCTTTACCATCAACAAAATAGGGAGTGTGCCATACTCCCACAATATATTTCATATAACAAAGTTCACTGAGTATCAAATCTATGAGAGGTATGACTCTAGGTTTGGGGGACATAATGGTGAAAACAATACAGAAAAATACTCCCTCCCCATGGAGAGCACATTTTAGAGAAAAATACAGGCAATGAAATACATGAATGAATGCATAATAAGGAGACTCGTTATGAAGAAAAATAAAGTGGGGCATATGAATAGAGAGTGCTATCTCATGTAAGGGGATCAGGAAAGGTAATTCCTCTCTGAGGAAGTGGCATGTGAATAAAGTTTTCAAAGAAGTGAGGATGAAATATAACTACAGGCAGAGAAGAGCTTTGCCAATTGCTAACACACAAATACACATATGTGCATATATATGGGCACATATATAATAGATGTACACAATATACTTATGTATGTATGTATACACACACAGATACCACTTTTCTACTATTTAGCTTAAAAAAACCTGATAGATGTCAGCCTTGATAGGCTGATGGTCCCTGCTATGACAGCCCCAAATATAGTCCCAAAAGGCCAATCAGGGGATCTGTTGGACTAGTTTTGTTCTCTGGATTACAGAATATATCAGAGACTCTATAAAAAAATTAGGACGACTATCTCTGACATTCTTTCCAATTATGCCACAAAAAACAATTTCTATGTGAGGATGGAAATTGTCTTCTTCCCTTATGCCAACTTGTCTAGATAGCTCAAGCGACAGGCTGTGGCTGTGCCTCTGTGAGGAAGAATATGCTTGTCCATGTTAGAGATTTCTGTGCTGGGTGGAGGCCTACCAGTTACGTATTCACCATCCGTGTTCTATAAAATCAGCTTAATACCCATGTTGCTTCTCAAGAAATTTTTTAAAAAAATTATGGACTATTTTTCTGATACATTTCAAAATCAATGCTCCATACATATTTGATGAATGAGCAACCAAAGATCAGTTTTCATAATAGTTATCCTGATGAATATATAGGGGAGTACTTTCAAGTTATTTTCAAAAAGCTCACTGCAGCTTCAGAGAGAAGATCCAATCCAAGCATGTGCTTTGTCAGAAAAGTCTAAACAAGGAAACCAGTGAAGTGTAGCTGGTCAAAACACACACTCAGGATATGACCCCCACTGATTTCACAGTTCCGTGCATCTAAGAGGTTTCAGACAAGCATCCGGTGGTTAGCAATTCCCTGTCCCTATTCTGGAACAAATGCAGGGAACTTTATTTAGATCCCTGAGCCCACAAATAGAGGGATCTAAAAACACAGGGATTTATTTGGGTGCATAAATTGGCTTTTATGTAAAGCGCAATGCCATTCCTTATTCATTGAAAATTCTTTTTCATTTCATGGTATTTCATATATGTTTTGCCTTTTCTCTTCTCGCAAAATAGGAAATTAATTTAGAAAAATATTTTCAACTCTCTTGTTTGTGCTTCAGTTGATAAACTTGCTTTTCTGCACTTGAATTATAATTTTAAAATGAACCATTGTAAAATGAATCATCCCTTAAATAAATTTAAGATAATGTATATGTTAACATAGCAAATAAAATCATTCAATTTTTCGTCCTACTTTACTGTGAGGATACTTGTTTTTCTATTTACTTATTTCTTCCCACAGTACATACAAAGCATATATTGAATTAACAGGATGACACTCTCATCTGTCACAAATTGGTCCTGGATACAGGATCTTCAGCTCCAAATGGCTGCTGCCCTCTCTCCACAGGGTTCTGCTCTTTTCAGTGCCCTTTGCCTCCTGAAATTCCTGGACACATGTCTTCCCTCAGGCTGCTGCTGTTCTCTTTACTGCTTTGTCCGAAGTGTGGTCACAGACCTTTGCTTTAATTACCCACAATAATAGCTGAAACCAGATGGTAAATTTTGATGGGAACGAATCACAGGTATAGAAATGATCAGTGAGAAGTACAACCCAACAGTAATTAGAGAGATTTACAATTTCAAATAAGCCCATAGTTTCAATCCCATTCCATTGGGGGTTCCTGTTGAATTGTGAACTGTTTCATCATGAATGGTGTCAGCTTATTCCTGATTCTTCATGCCTTTTTTAATGGGTACCATCAATCTCTTAATTGATGAAAATATGAAAGATAAGAAATAATTATTATGTTTTAACTTGCATTTTTAAATGTTTAGATTAACTTAATTTCAGTATTCTTTGAATGCTATGAATATATTTATTTTTATGTGATGTTTCCTCTCAATCTCTTTTTAATTTATACTGTCTTTTTAGCCCTTTGGTAAATTATTATTATTATCATTATATTTTTAATATATATTCTACCAAACTCCCATAAACTAATCATTAACCCAACAACTGGATAATTACCAATAACTTGAATTTCCTAGGTGTTCCTCTACTACACCAGCATCTGGACTCCCGCCAATAGGTAACCACTTATCAATGTGGTACAGACTGTTATCTGTCCATGTAAATTTATTCTCCCTCTCCTCATAATAATAGAATTTAAATTAGACATTCAGATATCCAGCTAGAAAATATTATTCCCAATCTGGCTAGAATAGCCACCTGACTAATTTATTTATTTATTTATTTAGGTATTAAAAACATGAAGTAAAAGAATCTAATTTTAAGTACACAATTTAGTTTTCACAAACTCTTAGGTTTATGCAATCTCCATCATTAATATTTCCATTACTCCAGAGAATTAGCTTGTGCCCTTTGCAAGGTAATCCTTTGCCACATCGAAGCAACCAGTGATATGAATTCTATCACCGTATCTAAATTAGCTTTTTCTAGAACTCATATAAATATGCATTTTATTTTGTGTTTGCTTTCTTTCACACAAAGTTAGGTTTTTGAGATTAATACATATTTCTGTAGTTTGTTCTTTTATATTTTTGAGAAGTATTCCATTGTATGAAAATACCACAATTCTTTATCCAATCTCCTGTTAATGGACACCTAGGCTGTTTGTAATTTTTGGCTATAATGTATAATGTTTCAATGGACATTCTTGCACAAGGTTTAATGTGGATATATGTTTTCATCTGTCTTGAATAAATAGCTAGGAGGACATTGCTGAGTTGTAAGGTAGATATAGCTTTTTAAGAAATTATAAAATAGCTTTCCAAAGTGTTTGTATCATTTTACTTGCCAAACAGAAAGAGTGTTATGAGAGTTCCAATACTATTATGTCATGGGTCAGTAAACTATTTTTCTGTAAAGGGCTAACTAATAAATATTTTAGTCTTTGTGAGACATATAGTTTCAGTTGCTGTTACTCAATTCTGCTATAGTAGTATGAAAGCAGCCACAGAAAATACATAAGGAGATGAAAATGGCTGTGTTCTAATAATACTTTATTTGTTTTTTAAAAAAGCAGCAGAAAAATTTGGCCCATGGGTCATATTTTGCCACACTCTGCCTCAGCGCCAACATTTGGTGTCATCAATAGTTTTCATTTTAGTTATTCAGGTGGATGTGATTTTACTTTGCATTTTCCTGATGACTAATGATGTTGAACATGAAATCATGTGCTTATTGGCCATTTATACATCATCCTTTCTGAGTATCAGTTGAATTTTTCCCATTTTTATTGTGTTGTTTGTTTTGGTATTATTGAGGAGCAGACAAGTCCTTTCTTAGATGTATGTTTATAAGTAGTTTCTCCCACTGGGGCTTGGCTGTTTATTTTCTTAATGGTAGCACTCCCTGAGTAGATGTTTTACTTTGGCAAAAGTTCAAATTATAATTTATCTTTAAATTTTTTAAGGAACCTCCATACTGTTCTCCATAGTGGCTGTACCAATTTATATTCCCACCAACAGTGCAAGAGGGTTCCCTTTTCTGCACACCCTCTCCAGCATTTATTGTTTGTAGATTTTTTAATGACAGCCATTCTGACCAGTGTGAAGTGATACCTCACTGCAGTTTTGATTTGCATTTCTCTAATAATTAGTGATGTTGAACATCTTTTCATGTGCCTCTTGGCCGTCTGTATGTATTCTTTGGAGAAATGTCTACTTAGGTCTTCCACCTATTTTTTGATTGGGTTGTTTGTTTTTGTGATATTGAGCTGCATGAGCTGTTTATGTATTTTGGAGATTAATCCCTTGTCAGTTGCTTCGTTTGCAAATATTTTCTCCCATTCTGTGGATTTTCTTTTTGTTTTATTTGTGGTTTCCTTTGCTATGCAAAAGCTTTTAAGTTTAATTAGGTTCAATTTGTTTATTTTTCTTTTTATTTTCATTACTCTAGGAGGTGGATCAAAAAAGGTCTTGCGGGCTTCCCTGGTGGCGCAGTGGTTGAGAGTCCGCCTGCCCATGCAGGGGACACGGGTTCATGGGTTCGTGCCCCGGTCCGGGAAGATCCCCCATGCCGCGGAGCGGCTAGGCCCATGAGCCATGGCCACTGAGCCTGCGCGTCCGGAGCCTGTGCTCCGCAACGGGAGAGGCCACAACAGTGAGAGGCCCGCGTACCACAAAAAAAAAAAAGGTCTTGCTGTGATTTATGCCAGAGAGCGTCCTGCCTATGTTTTCCTCTAAGAGTTTTATAGTACCTGGTCTTACACTTAGGACTTTAATCCATTTTGAGTTTATTTTTGTGTATGGTGTTAGAGAATGTTCTAATTTCATTCTTTTACATGTAGCTGTCCAGTATTTTTTTTTTTTTTATGGTACACGGGCCTCTCACTGTTGTGGCCTCTCCCGTTGCAGAGCACAGGCTCCGGATGCACAGGCTCAGTGGCCATGGCTCACGGGCCTAGCCGCTCTGAGGCATGTGGGATCCTCCCGGACCGGGGCACGAACCCGTGTCCCTTGCATTGGCAGGCAGACTCTCAACCACCGTGCCACCAGGGAAGCCCTGTCCAGTAATATTGAAAAGCACCACTTATTGAAGAGACTGTCTTTTCTCCATTGTATATTCTTTCCTCCTTTGTCATAGATTAGATGACCATAAATGCATAGGTTTATCTCTGGATTTTCTATCCTGTTCCATTGATCTATATTTCTGTTTTTGTGCCAGTACCATGCTGTTTTGATTACTGTAGCTTTGTAGCATAGTCTGAAGCCAGGGACCCTGATTCCTCCAGCTCCATTTTTCTTTCTCAAAATTGCTTTGTCTACTCGGGGTCTTTTGTGTTTCCATTCAAATTGTAAAATTTTTTGTTCTAATTCTGTGAAAAATGCCATTGGTGATTTGATAGGGATTGCATTGAATCTGTAGATTACTTTGGGTAGTATAGTCATTTTGACAATATTGATTCTTCCAATCCAAGAACATGGTACATTTCTCCATCTGTTTGTGTCATCTTTGATTTCTTTCATCAGTATCTTATAGTTTTCTGAGTACAGGTCTTTTGCCTCCTTAAGTAGGTGTAGTCCTAGGTATTTTATTCTTTTTGTTGCACTGGTGAATGGGATTGTTTCCTTAATTTCTCCTTCTGATCTTTCATTGTTAGTGTATAGGAATGCAAGAGATTTCTGTGTACTAATTTTGTGTCCTGCAACTTTACCAAATTAATTGATGAGCCCTAGCATTTTTCTGGTAGCATCTTTAGGATTTTCTATGTATATATCATGTCATCTGCAAACAGTGAAAGTTTTACTATTTTTTTTCCAATTTGGATTGCTTTTATTTCCTTTTTCTTCTCTGACTGCCATGGCTAGGACTTCCAAAACTAAGTTGAATAAAAGTGGAAAGAGTGGACATCTTTGTCTTGTTCCTGATCTTAGAGGAAAAGCTTTCAGTTTTTCATCATTGAGAATGATGTTTGCTGTGGGTTTGTCATATGTGGCATTTCTTATGTTGAGGTACGTTCCCTCTATGCCCACTTTCTGGAGAGTTTTTATCATAAATGGGTGTTGAATTTTGTCAAAAGCTTTATCTGCATCTATTGAGATGATCATATGGTATTTATTATTTTATTGTTAATGTGGTGTATCACATCGAATTATGTCAGCAATCCCACTCCTGGACATATATACAGAGAAAACCATAATTCGAAAAGGTACATGTACCCCAATGTTCATTGCAGCTGTGATGCACTATTTACAATAGCCAGGACATGGAAACAACCTAATTGTCCATTGACAGATGAATGGATAAAGAACATGTGGTACATATATACAATGGACTATTACTCAGCCATGAAAAAGAATGAAATAATGTCATTTGTAGTGACATAGATGGACCTAGAGATTGTCATACTGAATGAAGTAAGTCAGACAGAGAAAGACAGGTATCATATCACTTGTATGTGGAATCTAAAAAAAAAAAAAGGTACAAATGAACCTATATACAATAAAGAAATAGAGTCACAGATGTAGAAAAAAACTTATGATCACCGGGGGAGAAGGGGGAGGGGAGGGATAACTTGGGAGATTGGGATTGACATATACACACTACTATATATAAAATAGATAACTAATAAGAACCTACTGTATAGCACAGGGAACACTACTCAGTACTCTGTAATGGCCTATATAGGAAAAGAATCTAAAAAAGAGTGGATATATGTATTTGTATAACTGATTCACTTTGCTGTAGAGCAGAAAGTAACACAACATTGTAAATCAACTATACTCCAACAAAAATTAAAAAATAATTTATCCTTAAAAAAACCTTAGTGTTTTCTCTTTTCTCTTTATGGAATCTTTGCCTCCTTATTTTTCTCCATTGTATATTCTTTCCTCCTTTGTCATAGATTAGGTGACCATAAGTGCGTAGGTTTACCTCTGGATTTTCTATCCTGCTCCACTGATCTATATTTCTGTTTTTATGCCAGTACCATACTGTCTTGATTACTGTAGATTTGTAGTATAGTCTGAAATGCAGGAGCCTGATTCCTGCAGCTCCATTTTTCTTTCTCAAGATTACTTTGTCTATTCAGTGCCTTTTGTGTTTCCATACAAATTGTAAAATTTTTTGTTCTAGTTCTGTGAAAAATGTCATTGGTAGCTTGATAGGGATTGCACTGAATCTGTAGATTGCTTTGGGTAGTATAGTCATTTTCACAATGTTGATTCTTCCAATCCAAGAACATGGTAAATCTCTCCATCTGTTTGTATCATCTTTAATTTCTTTCATCAGTGTCATAGTTTTCTGCATACAGGTCTTTTGTCTCCTTAGGAATGTTTACTCCTAGATATTTTTGTTGTTGTTGTTGCAGTGGTAAGTGGGAGTGTTTCCTTAATTTTTCTTTCAGATTTTCGTCATGAGTTTATAGGAATACAAGAGATTTCAGTGCATTAATTTTGTATCCTATTAGACCAAATTCATTGATTAGCTCTAGTAGTTTTCTGGTAGCATGTTTAGGATTCTCTATGTATAGTATCATGGCATCTGCAAACAGTGACAGTTTTAATTCTTTTTTTCCGATTTGGATTCCTTTTATTTCTTTTTCTTCTCTGATTGCTGTGGCTACAACTTCCAAAACTTTGTTGAATATTAGTGGTGAGAGTGGGCAACCTTGTCTTGTTCCTGATCTTAGAGGAAATGGTTTCAGTGTTTCACCATTGAGAACAATGCTGGCTGTGGGTTTGTCACACATGGCCTTTATTACGTTAAGGTAGGTTCCCTCTGTGCCCACTTTCTGTATACTTTTTATCATAAATGGGTGCTGAATTTTGTCAAAAGCTTTTTCTGCATCTATTGAGACGATCATATGGCTTTTATCCTTCAATTTGTTACTATGGTGTATCACATTGATTGATTTGCATATATTGAAGAATCCTTGCTTTCCTCAGATAAACCCATTGATCATGGTGTATGATCCTTTTAATATGTTGTTGGATTCTGTCTGCTAGTATTTTGTTGAGGATTTTTGCATCTATATTCATTAGTGATATTGGCCTGTAGTTTTTTTTGTGTGTGCCATCTTTGTCTGGTTTTGGTATCAGGGTGATGGGGGCCTCGTAGAATGAGTTTGGGAGTGTTTCTCCCTCTGCTATATTTTGGAAGAGTTTGAGAAGGATAGGTGTTAGCTATTCTCTAAATGTTTGATAGCATTCACCTGTGAAGCTGTCTGGTCCTGGGCTTTTGTTTGTTGGAAGATTTTTAATCACAGTTTTAATTTCAGTGCTTGTGATTGGTCTGTTCATATTTTCTATTTCCTCCTGGTTTAGTCCTGGTAGTTTGTACTTTTCTAAGAATTTGTCCATTTCTTCCAGGTTGTCCGTTTTATTGGCATAGAGTTGCTTGTAGTAGTTGCTCATGATCCTTCATATTTCTGCAGTGTCGGTTGTTACTTTTCCTTTTACATTTCTAATTCTGCAACATTATATTTTTAAGAAAGCAATGCACATTTAAATCTAAGATGTCATGCCAAAATTATAGTTTTTATCTAGTAATATTTCTATATTAGAAAAAGTTTTTACTCAGTTTTGACACACACAAAAATCCTGCATTTATTGCATTTAGTTGCCATGCAATTAGCAGCACATGTTGACTAACACATACAGAATAACAACAATCAATTTAATAATAATTGAGATACATTGAGGCTGTTATAGATACCTTAATGTGTGAATATTAACCAAATTAAATACAAACAAAATGTGAATATTGGAATAAATTATTCTGTTTAAAATACAATTATAAATTATCATAAAGGTTGAAAAATTAGGAATTTAAAATCTCTGAGAGAAAAATATGATTTCCCCAAGTAATTATATATTTGACTTTTAAGACTTTATCTTAGAATAAACAAAAATACCTTTTATATTTGTAAACAAATCTTAACAGTACACATTAAGAATTGAGGGTTAGAAAATTATTCTTATTTTTAAAAAATCAAAAATACTTTGTTTTCGCAAAAATTATTACCTTACTATCTAGTGATAACTTTATATAACACCATCTATAAATAGGTTTTGATAGCTCTAAATAAAAGAAACATCAAAAAGAAAAAAATGTTTTATATGTTATTATAATGCAATCCTAAATTATAAATAGCACCAAATAAGAACAGTCCAAAATATGAGCAAATTGTTTTCTCAATAATTTAATAACATTACTTATTCTGTTGGCTCACCTACGCTAATCACTCTCTCTTAAGAGCCATCTCACTTGTAATCCAACACTTTCTCATTGATTAACCAGCTAATGCCTTCTTTTTCTTAGTGCCATGTATTCTTGGGAATTTTAAAATTTCAATATAATCTAATCAGCCTCCACAGACTAACTCATTGGACAGTTAGCACAATTATTGGTTATGTCAATCTTTCCTACATTTGGAATAATATCAGGGTAATTGAATATCTATATGATTGAATACATTAGAAAAGCTCATAAGAACAAGACACCTATTTTGTATCAAATTGCCAGTTGATACCTGCTTTGTGCCAGAATTGTGCTGCAATCAAAATTAAAGATATTTCAAAGAATATTTAGCCTCCTGGGAAATCAAATATCATTAATCTTTGTATAAAGCAATGTGCTAAGAATTACCATAACAATGTTAGAAAATGTTGCTCAAATAGGAAGAAGGCCTAAGGACCACTGAGATGTCATTTAACCTGGCTTTCTGGGATGCACAGTATTTTGGTAGAGAAAGGAACCCTTTGGAGGTAAGGGGTATCATTGAGTAGGATATTTCTTGAAGAGAGCATAGCAGATATAAAAAATAAAATAAAATAAAGGTACCAAGGTGAGAATGCATTATTTGCATGGTCTGTTCATATGCATACAACTATTATTATACAATGACAACCAGGATGCTGCAAACAGCAAAACAGTTGCTCTTATCCATGGTGTAGATATTCCTCGATTGGATTTTTCATTTGCTTTCACACATTTGAAACTTTACTATTTACTTAGCAGATGTTCTGCACAGTTGCCTTGACAACTACACTATTATAATCATTGAGTCATGAAGACAAAAGTTCCTAAGCAAAGTGAAAAACTGCTGTTCATTTCAAAACATTGCTCTGTTCAACTAATTAGTCATAGTAAATGTGATATTGCTGTGCAGTTTTAGTCAGTTTCAGACCAATACTTAACATGTGTTTTGTTTGTATAATTGGTACCTTAACAAAAGTCAAGAGCATCACTGAGGGTTCTAATATTAGAGATACGTGATGAACTACATTTTCAGTATTATGTCAGCTTTCTGCATTGCCTGACCTAGAAACCCTGATGTCTCTGAATATTGATCTAGATGTAGACTACAAACAAAAGATAGCAAAGTCAGAAAACAAATCATGGAAGCACTTTAACCAGAATGGATAAGTGTTTCATCAAGCAGTTCCAAATTTCTAATAAGGTGAATATGAGAACTAATGTTGAACAAGCAAGACAAAATTAAGAAAAAAACAGAGTTAAAACTCATTAAGACTGAAATTCTCCTTACTGCTTAGACAGTGGGACAGATGATTAGCCCACAGTTTTCTAGTTCATCTTCTTCATATTTCTTACTAATGTTATGGTCAGATGTTTCATTTCTTTAAAGTGGGTTATTTACATGAATGAATTTGGTCTGTAGAGACATAGACCCTTGAGACTGCCAGCAGCAAGAGACTGGGAAATGGCCAAAGTGTCAAAAGTCTTGACAGCCACCATCCGTGGAATTGACTACAGATGCTCACCACCCCAGTACTAATATCACCATTGTCCTCAGGTCAGATAACTAAATGCATTTGAATGGTTTCCAAGTATGCTGTATTTCAAAATTTTATTGGAATACTTGTGCTCTAGTCTTTCCTTTAAAATTTAGCAGTGGGCTTCCCTGGTGGCGCAGTGGTTGAGAGTCCGCCTGCCGACGCAGGGGACACGGGTTCGTGCCCCGGTCCGGGAAGATCCCACGTGCTGCGGAGCGGCTAGGCCCGTGAGCCATGGCCGCTGAGCCTGCACGTCCGGAGCCTGTGCTCCGCTACGGAAGAGGCCACAACAGTGAGAGGCCCGCACACTGCAAAAAAAAAAAATTTAGCAGTAATGTAAACTTTGTCCAAAAAATGCCACTCTGTCTCATTTCCTCCTCTTAAAATTCAGTTAGTAACAACTTGCCTTTCTACTGAAACTGGTTTATTATGGAAATCTGGAAACATAATAGAACTTGAAATTGCTTAGTTGTTTTACATTAAAAATACATGTGCAGTTTTCATTATATATAAGAAACTTTTGTTTTTCCTAGAAACCATTCTTCTGGGTTTCTGAGGGATGCCAGTTTAAAACCATGCAGACAGATAAGATAGGAATCAAGCTACTTGTTACTAAAATTGAGCTAGAGAACCCAGCTTGGACTTCCTAACAAAATGTGCATTTTATAGTATCGCTACTGAATTGAAATCATTCTCCCACTGACATACAGAGCACCTGAAGCATCTGCATCTTCTCTGGGAGTGAAGGCATCATAGAGTGGGCCTATCTTATGGACAAGTGGATGGGCTCAGTAAAGAAAGGCAGATCCCAAAGAGAGACTCAAAGAAAAGGTAGAGTGCATGTTTGCAATGATAATCTTCTAAGTGTTGCCAATCAGGTAAGAAGAGTGAATAGGCAGAGAAAAGTTAAAGTTTCCTCCCAATATTTCTAAGAGGATAGAAATCTCTATTTTATGAACCAAGGTAGAAATGCAGGAAGACAGAAGGAATTTTACCCCTTAGATCCCTTACGTTTTATCTCCTCTTATACTTTTGGTTTTGACCTACATACCTATGCTTAACCAAGGCTCTACCTGGTCCCCACAGGGGAGCAGATAAGCATTGTACTAAGATAGTCCATTTTGACCCTCATGAAGCAGTCTGCTAATACTAACTGCTTGTGAATGTCTCTTTTGAAAACTTCTGAGACATATGCACACAAAAGGTTCTGAAATTGGTTAGAATAGTAAAACAACCCCAAAGTTAGGTTGCATCTTTAATCCCCATAAAATCACTAAAATATTTTTTAATCTTGTTTTAAACTACATCCAGGGCCAAAGAAGAAATTGTGGAGAATCTCACTTTTTTAATTCATTCTTTTATCCAATTATGTATTGAATAATATAGTTAAATAAACAATATGAATACCTATTATATATCAGGTACTCATTTGTGTTGTTCATATATCAGTAAATAAAATAAACACACACAAATCAATCTTGGCATTGTATAGTTGCATTATAATGGGAATAGCTAGGCAACAGTATAATAAGTAAGGCAGTATATTATATGGGTATGATCACCATGACAAAAAGAGTGAAAAAAGAAGAGTAAAGGGTTTTGGAATACCAGGAGGAGTTACCTTTTTTTTTTTTTTTTTTTTTTTTTTTTTTTTTTTGCTGTACGCGGGCCTCTCACTGTTGTGTCCCCTCCCCTTGCGGAGCACAGGCCCCAGACGCGGGCCTCTCACTGTTGTG
>NC_041229.1:77033405-77036074 GCF_002837175.3 Physeter macrocephalus
GGCACGCGGGACCCTCCCGGACCGGGGCACGAACCCGTGTCCCCTGCATCGGCAGGCGGACTCCCAACCACTACGCCACCAGGGAAGCCCCGAGGAGTTACCTTTTTAAGTATAGTGATTCGGGTATGCATTATTGAAAAGGTGACATTGAACAGAGACTTAAAGGTAATGAAGGAGTAAATTAGCATTCCAGGTAGAAAGAAAAATAAACAGGTCTCAGTATGATTTTATCTTCTATTTTTGAGAAGTACATTTTAAAGGCTTGTAAAAAATAGCTGTGAAGGCATTTATTCAAACAGCTATATGCAATGTATAACATCATAGTGTTTTTAAAAATCAGTGTTCTGATGAGTAATATTATTTAGTGGCTCTTGGTTTACAAACTGCCTTTAGCAATATACTCTTTATGTGAGTTCTAGATATAAAGCACCCTAGATATAAAACAGCTAAAAACAGGGATCTGCATTAAAGTGGTGATGAGAAGCCTCCCTCACAATCATAGGTCAAGAAAAATTCAGAGTTTGATTTTTCAAAAATATTAAGCACCAGTTAAAATAAATAATGTGGATTTACATATGCAAATATGAAGGTTTTTTATGGTATATAGTAAATAGAAAAAATTACACAGAACAATTTATAACATGAGAAATTTTTTTTAAAGTGCATAGTGTGTTATGTGGGAGTGTGCCTAGAGAAAAAAAAATCAAGAATAGCCATTAACAAAGCTAAATGGGAAGGAAATCCAAGAAAGAGGGGGTATATGTATACATAATACAGATTCACTTTGCTGTACAGCATGAAACTAAGCAAGAAACTAACACTACATTGTAAAACAACTATACTCCAATAAAGATTAATAAAAAAGAAGAGAAGAAAAACAACTACAACAACAAAAAAAGAATAGCCATTAACAGTGGTTACCTCATGGAAGGAAGCTACAGAATTCAAACATAAATATCTTTATTGTTTTGGCTGTTTGCAATGAATTTGTATTATCTTCCATTTAATATATATTCTTTTAAAAAAGGAACTGTTGCTCAATATTGTCATAGATAACTTGAAAATATATATGTATTCACACTTTTTACAATTTAAGTTAAACTCAAATAGTGAAAGCAGCAGTATCATTAGGTACCACTGTGGAATTCTGTGCAAACCCCAGGGACAATTTTCATCTGCCAAAACGCACCTGTCTACACAGTACTATCCATCACTCAGACTCAGTATTAAGGCTGTTACAGCATATGGTAGTTCCTAAAATCAATCAAAATCCATGGCTCATGGGAAGAAGCATCTCTCCAAAAATTACAGGGACAGTTTCAATTTGTATCATATTTGCCATCCAACATCTGTCAGATAACAAGTCTCTTCTCTGCAAATATAGGATAAAGTTACTAATGACAAGCTTCTCCCCTAATAAAAGAGCTGTTGTATTAAGTATAAGGCAGGGGTGACTCAGTGATTGGAAAATTTCCAACTGTATTTTTAATGATGACTTCACATTAAGATTACCAACTTATATAATTTCTATGATATGGGAGTTATAGGCACAGAATCTTTTTCCTCTCTAAATGAGAGTGCAAGAGGGTGGAAAAAAAGACTGGTCAGTTCACATCTTGAAACCATAGCATAGTAGGGAAAAAAAAACAGAAAAAGTAGAGGAACTGGCATCTGGTATTTGCAATAATATAATATTTTACTAATTCCATAGGCACTGTAATTCTTATTTTTTTGTGTCAACTTGACTGGGCTAGGGGTTGCTCAGATCCTTGGTTAAACGTTGTTGCTGAGTGTGTCTGTGAGGGTGTTTCAGGGTGAGATTCACATTTGATTTGGTAGACTGAGTAAAGCAGATTGCCTTTCCCAGTGTGGGGGTCATCCAATTTGTTGAAGGCCTGAAAAGAACAAAAGACTGAATAAATAAGGAAGACTTCTCTTTCTCTGCCTCGGTATCTTTGACCTGGAACATCAGTCTTCTTTTGCCTTCAGACTCAGACTCCAACTGGAACTACCTCACCAATAATCTTGGGTCTCCAATTTGCTGACAATCAGGCTGACACCATGATCAAACGGGGCTTATCAAAGGAAAGCAAGGATTCTTCAATATATGCAAATCAATCAATGTGATACACCATAGTAACAAATTGAAGAATAAAAGCCATATGATCATCTCAATAGATGGAGAAAAAACTTTTGACAAAATTCAACACCCATTTATGATAAAAACCCTGCAGAAAGTAGGCATAGAGGGAACTTACCTCAACATAATAAAGGCCATATATGACAAACCCACAGCCAACATCGTTCTCAATAGTGAAACACTGAAACTATTTCCACTAAGATCAGGAACAAGACAAGGTTGCCCACTCTAACCACTATTATTCAACATTGTTTTGGAAATCTTAGCCACAGCAATCAGAGAAGAAAAAGGAACCCAAATCAGAAAAGAAGAATTAAAACTGTCACTGTTTGCAGATGACATGATACTATACATGGAGAATCCTAAACATGCTACCAGAAAACTACTAGAGCTAATCAATGAATTTGGTAAAGTAGCAGGATATAAAATTGATGCACAGAAATCTCTTGCATTCCTATACTAATGATGAAGAATCTGAAAGAGAAATTAAGGAAACACTCCCATTTACCATTGCAACAAAAAGAATAAA
>NC_041229.1:77036133-77036557 GCF_002837175.3 Physeter macrocephalus
GACACTGATGAAAGAAATTAAAGATGATACAAACAGATGGAGAGATTTACCATGTTCTTGGATTGGAAGAATCAACATTGTGAAAATGACTATACTACCCAAAGCAATCTACAGATTCAGTGCAATCCCTATCAAGCTACCAATGACATTTTTCACAGAACTAGAAAAAAAAATTCACAATTTGTAGGGAAACACAAAAGCCCCCGAATAGCCAAAGCAATCTTGAGAAAGAAAAATGGAGTCAGAGGAATCAGGCTCCTGCACTTCAGACAATACTACAAAGCTACAGTAATCAAGACAGTATGGTACTGGCACAAAAACAGAAATATAGATCAATGGAACAAGATAGAAAGCCCAGAGATAAACCCATGCACATATGGTCACCTTATCTTTGATAAAGGAGGCAAGACTATACAATGGAGAG
>NC_041229.1:77037009-77053085 GCF_002837175.3 Physeter macrocephalus
ATGAAAGGATGCTTAACATCATTAATCATTAGAGAAATGCAAATCTAAACTACAATGAGGTATCACCTCACACTGGCCAGAATGGCAATCATCAAAATGTCTACAAACTATAAATGCTGGAGAGGGTGTGGAGAAAAGGTAACCCTCTTGCATTATTGGTGGGAATGTAAATTGATATAGCCACTATGGAGAACAGTATGGAGGTTCCTTAAGAAACTAAAAATAGAATTACCATATGACCCAGCAATCCCACTACTGGGCATATGCCCTGAGAAAACCATAATTCAAAAAGAGTCATGCACCACAATGTTCATTGCAGCTCTATTTACAATAGCCAGGAGATGGAATCAACCTTAATGTCCATTGATGGATGAATGGATAAAGAAGATGTGGCACATATATACAATAGAATATTACTCAGCCATAAAAGAAACTGAGTTATTTGTAGTGAGATGGATGGACCTAGAGACTGTCATACAGAGTGAAGTAAGTCAGAAAGAGAAAAACAAATACCATTTGCTAACACATATATATGGAATCTTAAAAAAAAAAAAAGGTTCTGAAGAACGTAGGGGCAGGACAGGAATAAAGCTGCAGATCTATCTCTGCTTTCACACCATAAGCCAATAAAAGTTCTGCATGTAACTGCTCTTACTGATCCCAGTCATGCCCTCTTTCAGCCATTCACCTCACAACAGCCGAACTCAATGTTTTTAAAGGCAAAAATGCAAGTTGATTATGTCACTGTATATATAAAATTGGGTAAATAAAATAATATATTGTGTTTAATTCTTATCACTTTTTTAACATTAAAGTTAATGATAATCAATATGTATGTATTAAAGGCTTTTGTAAAGTTTCTGCTTCATATCCTTTGCATATTTATCTATTTTGGTTTCAATGTATTTTAAATGATTTGCCTAAACTATTTGGAAAATTATAATTTTACTCTATATAGTATTTATTTATGACAAGAATTTTCCAATTTCATCTTGATCTTAACTATCTATGACTTTTGACTTGCACAAATTCTTAACATGTATTGGAAAACATATTTCCTTTGTACTTGCTTCTTTTAGTTTTATACTTTAAAAAACTTTAAATGTTCATCAACATTTATTATGTTTTTTATTTTTTATTTTTTCAAATTGCAGTTTGCTTTTTGCAGGTTATACTTACAAGTGTTAAGTCTATTCAAATAATTTTTATTTATTGCTGACTTTACTCAGTGTCTTCCTTAGATTGTTCTATGATTGATATGAATGAAAACCCATGAGATCATCATGTTGTTTATCTTACTAGTTATAATTCTGTCCAGATTACAATATACACTGGAAACATTTTTTTATTCATTAAATAGTCAATCATAAATTATAACATCATGAAATACTTAGTTACTAGTTTATGTAAACTTGAATAGTAGGCACAGTGGATATAGCTTTTCTGCCATTCTGTTTGATTGACTTTATGTTTGCTGATAATAACAAAGGTAATGAAGGTAGAAGGATGATAGGATTGCTTTAAGAAAAAACAGGGGCTATTCTGGAGATAAAGAAGAGTAATAAGAAAAGAAAGCCTTTAAGGTTGAGTAAAATGTTAAGGTATCAAATGTATATTTGCTTACTGATATTACAATTGATTGCTATTCATTTACAGATTTAATAAAAAATCCCAATCTATTGTAAAACTTTTTGTAGGAAAATACTGTTATTTAGAATTTTACCCACATAGAAATAATTGTTTTTATTATGCAATATTTCTTAAAGTGAGGCATGTTAGAAATATAACTGTGTCATTATTATAGCTTCAGTTTTTAAATAGACACAACCACGTGCCAATGTGTATTCAGACTTGGCTATTTAGTACAAGTTTATTATATTATCTCACAATACAGGATGTGGTCTTGAACCTGCTAGGTGGCATTTCAGGGGGTTCCAAGGATTTCTGGTTCTTTATGTCTCAGCACAGAAAGAATTCAACAAGAGGTGAAGTGATAGATAAGAAGTGATTTATTAGAATAGGATGCTTGTGAGGCTTGACAAGTGGGCACATGAGAAGGTGTCATGCTGTGAGAACTTAGTGGGCTACAGTTTTATAATCAAAGGAAAAGTGGGGAGGGGAAAAGACCACCTTCTTCCTCATTCGGGAGTAGATATCATGCTTCCATCATCAGTTCTTCGTCCACGTCAGGCGGGGGAGTTTTCTTGTCCCTACATGATCAAGCCAGGACTGTCATGGCACAATGGAAATGAGCAAAAAGGCAGTAACATATGTTAAAAATGGCAAATCATTTCAGGTTTCAGTATAATGTCCCCCCTTTCTCATATTTTTGTCTTTAATGTGCCCAGAGAAGTATGTCCTAAGAATCATTAACTGACTGAGCTCACTGGGCAGGATGTGGGTCTCATGCCACCATTGTTTTATTGTTGGGGCATGTCTCATGCTTCTGTTGCATGGTTTTGTTGCTAAGCAAGCCTGTATGGTTTTGTGATTAAGCGAATCTGCTTTCTTGAGTGATCATTAACTTACAGGGGTCTCCCATACTTTTTTCCTTACTTATAATCCTCTAGTAGTATTAACTATTTAATTACCTACTTTGTCCCTCTACTCTGTCCCTATCAGTCTCTGTGGTCTTTCCTGAGCTATGGACTCCTTGACACACATACCATTGAGGCATGGGGTGGAAGCCTTTTTTACAGTCATCAGAAATTCATTGGCCATGCACTGTATATCTTCCTAGCCAAGGATGCTCCTAAGAGCCAAGGGAAATTCTTCAGAGAGCTAGGATACCTAAGAAACTTTATCAGCCAAAACTCACTAAGCAGCTGTGGAATGGTTGTGATGGCCCAATAAAGGGGAACAGAGCGGGACACTAAATCACATACTATACACCAGTAAGCAAGTAAAATCAAGTCTTGTGACCAAAGTTCTCTCAAGTAGAGTCAGTAGGATAGCTTCAGTTACATTTATATAGTAAAAACCAAACCAAACAATACAAAAATATTTTTTTTCCATCTTACCTCTTCTATTGGCTTTTTATCTACAATGCTGTGTGTGTGTGTGTGTGAGCTTCTGAGTTTACACTATGCATTCTAAACCTTCTAAAATCAATCATGAATTAATATTATGCCAGTTCACATTAAAACAGAAAAACTGACAACAGTAAAATGTACTTATACATCCTCTAACAGTTGGTGTTATTGCTGTCATATATTTCAAATCCATATACACTAAAAATTCCATGTACATTGCAACATTTTTAGTTAAAATTAATTAAAGAATATAAGAAGATAAAGAAAAGTGACCTTTTGTTTTTACCCCCATATTTAGCATTCCTATTGCTCTCTGTTTCTGTACATCTAAGATTACATCTGGGGCCTTTTCCCTTTGACTTGAAGAGCTTCCTTTATCAGTTCTTGTACTGTATGTTTGCTGATGATAAGTTTAAAATTTCACTTATTTGAAAATGTCTTTATTTCACAAACACAGCACTATAGACAAAAAGCCAATACAGGAGATAGGATGAATTAATATAAATACACAGAATTAAATCAGAAGATGTCAAGGGGCTTCCCTGGTGGCACAGTGGTTGAGAGTCCGCCTGCTGATGCAGGGGACATGGGTTCGTGCCCCGGTCCGGGAAGATCCCACATGCCGCGGAGCCGCTAGGCCCGTGAGCCATGGCCGCTGAGCCTGGCGCAGTGGTTGAGAGTCCGCCTGCCGATGCAGGGGACACGGGTTCGTGCCCCGGTCCGGGAAGATCCCACATGCCGCGGAGCCGCTAGGCCCGTGAGCCATGGCCGCTGAGCCTGCACGTCTGGAGCCTGTACTACGCAACGGGAGAGGCCACAGCAGTGAGAGGCACGTGTACCGCAAAAAAAAAAAAAATCAAAATACAAACTGAACATATAAAAAATAAGTAGCAGATGGAAGGTATACACACAATTTTATCAAAAATTTTTAAACTATAAGTTAAAAGAGATTGTAGGAATTGTTTAAAAAATAAGGATCAAGTAGTATGTGTACAAAAATTGAACTTTAAATACAAAGAACCAGACAATTTGACTACTCCTGCTTCTTTTATCCAAGAGAAATAAATATATATGACCATAAAAAGACTCATACTGGAATGTTCAAAGCAGTTTTATTTATAATAGCCCCAAATTGAAAACAACCTAAATGCCCATCAATAGGTAAATGAATAAATAGTTGGGATATATTTATTCTATGCAATAATACTCAATAATAAATATGAATAAATTATACAACACTATGATAGATCTCAAAAATATTATGGTGAGCAAATGAAGCCACATATAAAATAGTACATATTTGTATGCAGTTCTAGAACAGGCAAAATTAATCTACGGTGATAGAAATCTGAACAGTGATTGTCTATTTTACAGTGAGAATTAACTGAAAATGACTATGAGGAAAATTTCTAGGGTGATGGAAATATTTTGGGGCTGTTTTTAGTGATTATTACCCAGGTGTAGTATACATTTGTTAAGCTCATCAAACTGCATTGTTAAAATCCATGCATTTTATTATATGTCAATATATTGTAATAAAAATGGAAAGAAAATATCTATAGAAGGTAATGCAGAGCATTTCTGAAAAGGGATAATAAATAAAAATGAAACTAAAGAAGTATCAGTTATAATTAAAAATCCTAAAGGGCATGTTTGATACATATATGGTAAACCCTATTATTGGACATAATCAGAAAAAAAAATAATCTCTTAAAAAAGAATGATCAGTTGTTCATATCACAAATGGAACTCTCTTTTTCAAGGTTATGGAAAGAATTAAATATTTAGCTTTAACATTTTTAGAGTATAATTTAGCAGTATAATTTTAGGTTCAACCAAATCTGGGCTATTTCATATGTTATTAATAGGAAGGGCTTTAGAGCCAAAGAGACTTCACTTTAGATACTTGTAATATCACTAAATAACAGTTGATTTTTAAAGTAATATTATTGACCAGACATGGCAATGTTGTAAGAGGGAGAAATAAAGTTATTATATAAGTCTCTGGCACATAGTGTTACCAAGTCTAAGTTTGTACTGCTCACCACGCAACAGGTCAATAAATGGAGAGACGAGTTGGTGGGGCAAGGAATAGCAACTTTATTTGGAAAGCAAACAGACTGAGAAGATGGTAGACTAATGTCCCAAAGAATCATCTTACCAGAGTTAGAATTCAGGCTTCTTTTGTACTGAAAGGGGGTGTGTGGTTGGTTGTTGCAGGAATTCTTTTTTCTTATAGATGTCCATGTCCATGTCCAATGTTCCTATAAACCTCCAGCAGGACGTTTATTATTTTCTGTTCTGCAACTTTTTATTTCTATATGAATGGAAAAGTATTATACCTTTAAAGATTAGAGCCTTGAGAATGGGCTATCATGTATGTTTCAGGCTATAGGCAACATTTCATTTACAAAGGTGCAGAGCCTGCATGACTAAGCACAGGCAACAGAGCACAAGGGTTAAAGCTAAAGGAATAGATCCAATATGGAGTCAGGTTTGTTCCTCCCTGTTACAGTTATGGGATCAAATTGTTTTCCCTAATCTTGATTTAGTAATAAATAAGAGATTACATCAGTATAAGTCCATCACTGAAGGCATAAGCTTTCTTTCCACTCCATAGAAAAATAAATATTTGTTCATGATAATATTTCTGGGTTATAAAATGCTAGGTGATAAAATATTTTATTTTTTAATTAATTAATTATTTATTTATTTAGTGGTACGCGGGCCTCTCCCTGTTGTGGCCTCTCTCGTTGCAGAGCACAGGCTCTGCGGACGTGCAGGCTCAGCGGCCACGGCTCACGGGCCCAGCTGCTCCGCGGCATGTGGGATCTTCCCCGACCGGGGCACGAACCCGTGTCCCCTGCATCGGCAGGCGGACTCTCAACCACTGCGCCACCAGGGAAGCCCAAAATATTTTATTTTAAAATATGTATTTAGCAAAAGGATCTTGGATGTAACCTAATGTGAATTAAGTTGAATTTTGTGTGGTTTTTCATCTGCTCTCAGAAAAGTTAATACTATGTAGTATTGATTGCCTTCACTAGAGAATGTTTTTCTATTAAATTAATAACACTAAAATGAAATAATTCTTTCAACAATGCAAATGCCTAGAACTGCTTTCTGATAGTGATTATTGAAAACCTGTGGCATACAAAATATTGTTATATATATAGGATTTAGAGATCATGACATTAGCCATTTTTAATAATTTGTTTCTTTGAATTCTTTAACAGGCAGAATACTATTCTTCCTGTTCACTTGGGCATAAAAATATTTCCAGTATGTTACTGAAGTCATTTTTGGGGTTTGGGCAAGTCACTTAGTAAGTTCAGCCTCCTGAATAGTTAAATTAAAATTGCCTGAAATCAGACCAACTGGATTAAAATTCTGGTTAATATTTGACTTTTTACTTAACCAGTTTGTACCTGATTTTCCTCATCTTCAACATGGGTATAATTATAAAATCTGCCTCATAGTTGTGTGAAGTTTAAAGATGACACTAAAATTACTATGCTTAGAACAATGCCTGCCATAGACTAATTAACCCATCATCAGTAGATTCCTTCACCTACCAGGCAAAATCTCTAAAGTAGAAGATCTCTAATGTTCTCCCAACTCAAACTTTCTCAGTTTATAATTCTGCTTTTTTTTCTACCAACTATAGTTTGTGTCTACTATATTTTAAGGTAGTTTTCCCGTGAGCCAATATATTGTTTAAATATTGTATTTGTTTGCTATTTATTGCATATTTCACTGTGAAACTTGGTTTACTAAGACAGATAACATTTATTTTAGTTCTTTCTTTGCATAATATACACATCCACAATTTTTAAGATAATGGTACTGATTCATTTGTTTCTTGAATATTGTGAGTTGACAGATTCTATTTTAATTTCAAACTTTGAATCAAGATTTTTTAGTGTGTTTTTTCATAGAGAAATTTTTTCTCCTAGGCCATTTAAAGGGAAAAAAGGAGAAAAAAAAGCTAGAGACGTGTTTTTTTTTTCTCAGATGTGTATTGTGTTCTCTCTCTTAACCACCTTTATTCACGCTAAGGGAGGGAAGGAGGATAAAAAGCTAAGGAGCATAAGACCTCTCTGATGGTTTGGTCAGCATTGTGTAATCATGGAGGTCCCTGATAATCATGCCTGAGCAAAAGTAGCCAGGATATTCAATCATATTTGGCAGTTTGCAAGCAGATGAGCAAATGATAGAATTATCCTTACATGATTGTTTTACCTAATCTACTCAATTAGCTATAAATATAATGTGATAAAGTACCTATTTGCTCCCAGCTGTTAGAACCTCAACCTCTCCCGGTTATCTTACTTACCTGTTTTCTTTGTCCTCTGTGTCCCCTTCATGAGTAAAATGCTCTTATTAAATTGTTCCTATTAAATATGACTAATAATTTTTTTCATGAAATTATCTCATTCCCTATCTAATGAATATCATTTTTATCCAATGTACATCACTGTCATTATCTTAAGCAGTTTAAAAACAACTTAGAGCATGCATGGTTAAATTTGACTGGTGAGAATAATTTTTATTACATAATTGTATACATAGTAATTTTTATGTATAAGCAATACTTCCTTTACTGAAGAACTGGAGATGGAATCATTATCAACTGAGGAGACTAGAAAAGTGGAGAGGTTGGTTTTTTTTTTTAATAAGGTGAATACTGTTAGCCAAAGGTCTTTATTTTATCGTATATTGGTATATTAGAAATCTTTGTGTCTACCCTTTCATGGTGCACAGAGGTCCAAGAAATAATGTCCTTACATAATCAACTCAAACTTTAGAGGTCTTTGTGTGTTTTTTTTCTTTTACACTGCCCTCATTAATAGCCACTTAAATTCTGACAGTAATTAATCAATCTTGAATTGCAGAAAAAAGCAGCTATAAAAACTCATTATACACCGTAGTGTGCATTTGATAACTTTTCACCAGAAGTTATATAGCATTGAAACCAAGGTTTCTAGTTAGAATTTAACAAACAAAATTTATTTAATTTCTCACATTAACTTCTTTATTTTGGAAAGCAACCTTTACCGAGGCTGAAATAATTTTTACCTGAATTTATTATATAGTTGAACTTATGGAATTTGTTGGCCCCCCCAAAAAAACATTCTCTTAGATTTAATTAAATTTTTTTGTTTTATGATGTTGATTTTGATAGTTTTTATTGTCATTGCTATTGTCGTGTGTGTGTGTGTGTGTGTGTGTGTGTGTGTGTATTTCTGTTTGTATTTTAGCTTTGTATTGAGGGTATTAACAATCAAACTCGAGGTCTTATAGATTCTAGATTTCTCATTGGCTGTTGCAGGAGTAAAGTTAAATTTGTTCCATAATTTTAAATGTTACAGCATTTCTTTATCTGTTTCACACAATATTTTAAATGATAACCAATGTTCTCTTTATCCTTTTCTGTAGGAGATAAAGTAAATCTTTTTCATTCTTGGTATGTGTCCTCTATCATACTGGATTTGGAGGAGAAACCCAGACTCTATAATATCTCATTGCATGTCCAAAGTTATTAAGGCAACACAGGAAAATAAATGGGGACCTTAAAGAATAAACATATGCTCTTCACAGATTACATTGGCAGATGGCTCTTCTATAGACACCTTTCTGTATGTCAGTCTTTGAAGAGGCTGCAATTAAAGGCTTCCTAGATTCCTCAGTTTCAGGCCACCTTCTTTCATCTTTTTTTTTTTTTTTTTTTTTTTTGCGGTACGCGGGCCTTTCACTGTTGTGGCCTCTCCCGTTGCGGAGCACAGGCTCCGGACGCGCAGGCTCAGCGGCCGTGGCTCACGGGCCTAGCCGCTCCGCGGCATGTTGGATCTTCCCGGACCGGGGCACGAACCCGTGTCCCCTGCATCGGCAGGCGGACTCTCAACCATTGCGCCACCAGGGAAGCCCGCTTCTTTCATCTTTAAAGTTCACAAGGTGGCATCTCTTTCTCTGACCATTATTCCATGGTCACATCTCTCTCTGCCTGACTACCTCCAGGAAATTTTCTCTGCTTTCAAGGATTAAAATTATTAGATTGATTCCACTTGGATAATCCACAACAATATTTCCATCTCAAGATCCTTAACCTTAATTACATATACAAAGTGACTCTTTTCATCTAAGGTAATACATTTGCATGTTCTAGGGATTAGGGTGTGGCAATCATTGGGGATTATTATTCTGCCTACCAGAATTTTAAGGACTTTCACTAATAAAAATAATAAAGACTGTACACAAAGTAAAGGAATACCAGTAGCATTTGCTATGCACTGAATTGTGTCCCCCCAAATTCACATGTTAAAGCCCTAATCCCCAATGTAACTGTATTTTGAGATAGGGCCTATAAGGAAGTAACTAAGGTTAAATGAGGCCATAAGAGTGAGGTCCCAATCCAATAGGGCTGATGCCCTTATAAGAAAAGGAAGAGACACCAAAGCTTTTTCTTTCTACCATGTGAGGACACAGAAGGACGGCAGCCATCTACAAGCCAGGAAGAGAGCTCTTACCAGAAACAAAATCATCTAGCACCTTGATCTTGAACTTCCCAGGCTCCAGAACCGTGAGAAAGAAATTTCTTGTTGTTAAAGCCACCCACTCAGTGGTATTTTATCATAGCAGGCTAAACAGACTAATATAGCATTATATTCATTTCAAATTAGTAGTAATATCTATAAAGCAGATATTATTTCATTTCATGCCAGATAATTCTTAGTCTCACTCTTCCATAAAACAGGAAGATGTTTATACATGTGTTGTCTTTGATTTCAAAACTTAAGAATATCAAGAAATAGTATTTCCTATATATCTTTCCAAGCAAATATTTACATTTAATGATTTAAGATGACTCAAAGCTCTCAGTATAAAGAAAAAGGTATGTTATTAAGACGACGCATATTAGAATTTTATATAACAGTCACTTTCATTTAGGAGGCACTGGAGATCTTAATAAACACATTGAAAAGTACATGGATAAAAATATAGCACCAAAGATTTATTCTTAACATTATTATATCCTGAGATGAACACAGAAAATTGAAATTACCTGTAACTTTTATAAAGGTTGAGAAAGAGTTATACCAAATATTTCCTTATTAATAGCCATATGTATGCTCTTCAGAACCTATTTAGACAATAGAGTGAAGATTCCTTGTGATTTAATATAATATTGAAGGATATGATCCTACTATGTATAGGCTCTTGTGCCAAGGATATTGCCTTCTATGTGTAGAATATTGTGCCAAGCACATGGTTTGATTTTTCTGGATTTTTTCTTTACTTATATCTTATGAATAAGAGACCTTTTATTTAGGATGACAAAAACAAAGACTAGAGAGTTCATTAACTTACCTCATGTCACTCAGGTGTACGTGCTGGAACTAGAAATCAAACTTAAACAGTTGACTCAAGAACCAACACGGTTAAGCATATGTTATTCAGTCCCATTAATATATCATTGCATAAATATGCCATATTGATTTAATTAATTTCATATAGATGGGCAGAGAGTATTTTGCCAAATTTTGACATTATAAGCAACACTATGTTTGATTTTTAACATTTATACTGGTCATATTCTATATCTAAATGCCTGCTACCTGACACTTCTAGGAATGAATTAAATATGAACTGACATCACTCCATATATTCTGTTCCCAAAGAAGCCTGTCTGCTCCTCATTCTTCCCCTTGACATCTCAGAAAGGGTGATCAAATTTTCATCACCTACTGTGCAATTGCTAAGTCTGCACAATATACAAATAAAAAAATAAACAAAAGGAAAATATATTTGAGCACAAACAAAGAAATAGCACAGGGTAACATCTAAGCTCAACAAAGGCAGGCGCCATATACTTTTTAATTTGCCAAAAATATCCAACAGTAGTACTCTTAACTAAATAGAGTCATTGTTGAGTGACTGGATAAAAGTAGATCCTTTCTACAAAAACGCACAATCGAGCCAATTTAAATTCCTGAAATAAATAACAATAGCAACTATTATGCAAAACCAAAGATGCACAAAGATGAGGCTAAACATTTTATGTGAATTTAATCTTTATCCTTAAATAGTGAGTATTATAATTGACTCCATTACATAGATGAGAAAAATAAAGCTCAAAAAGTTTTGCTACTTTATTCAATGTCAAATACAGTGGGCAATTTGAAGGCCAGGACTTGAATACAATATTAACAGATGCTTAAATCCTTGTGTTTACATACATTATACTATCCTGCCCCAATAATAAGTAACTTAACGTAACAGATAATTTAACAGCCTGTGAACACAGAACAAGTTTGTCCTGGCGAAGCATCTTCATATTTTCATATAGTAGGATTTATTTTTCTCCTGTGTATGTTGAATATAACATGAATAGCATTTACCCAGTTAGAAAATTTTGGTTAGGTCTGTCTTCCTCTTCTGCTTGCCCCTGGAACATCAAAAGTGGTGTTATAGGAACATATGTATATGTATAACTGATTCACTTTGTTGTAAAGCAGAAACTAACACACCATTGTAAAGCAATTATACTCCAATAAAGATGTTAAAAAAAAAGAAAAGAAAAGAAAAAGTAAGAAAAAGAAAAAAAAAATGAACTTGTGCTCTTTCATCTTGCCTATTGATAGATTGTGTTCATCCTTATAAATCAATGTCTCCCAGAACCTGGAGAATATGGAGCACCAGATTTTTAAAAAAGTTTGGATATGATGATGGAGAGCAGAGAATTTTCAGATCATGGATTCCTAAGAGGAGAAGATTTTATAAGCCCTGCCATGTACCTCAGACATTTCCAGACTTCTCAAGGCTCTGGCTTTACTAAATGTTCACATAAATATTCAAAGGCAACACATACATCACAACCCAAAACAAGGGGTTGCGGACAACTAAATTTGAGAAATGTTTATTTAAAAGAAGTTCAGTTTTTCTTTACCTTAGGACTTATGAAAGCCTATAACATGGCGATGTTTAATGTTCAATGTCAAAGAACATAGCCTGATGCCTTTACCAAACGTATTTAATACCTAACCCCTTAATACCTGATCACTATTCTACCTGACACACTTTGGGAAACACTGGTTGGGTGATTTCAGAACTCCTTAAAGCACTTTCACAACCACACTGAGGATTATAAAATGTGTCATTAACAAACCTAAAAGTAGAGCCAAAGATAGGCTAGCTTCATATAATTTCAAAGGCAATGTAAGATGCCAGTGCCATTTAAAAAATAAGTATTACTTTCTAAAAATGCTGTGTCTCCAGTGACCTTGATGACATAAAGGATGACATTGTGTGGTCAAGTAAGGATATTGATGTCTACGAACAGAAGAGTATTTCGGAATAAGGCTCTAAATGCTAACAAATTTTAGGAATAATTGAACTAATTTATTTTGCTTCTATTTTCTAGTTTTTTTGGTATATCTAAGAGTGATATGGATAAGATTCTGGGCTAAAATAAATACTTTCAACATGTGTACAATAAAATATAATTAATTTAAAAAATATTGTGACATAATTTAAAACCAGTGTTTTCTATTTCTTAATTTAAAAAAAAAAGTAATGGAATGCTGTAAACTCAACATTGTCTTAGAAAAACTACAGTAGTTTCAGTTTACATATGAGGAAGATGAGGCTAAGCTACTTGCCCAGGAAGCTTGGATCCAAAAAGACATAGACTGGTTAAATAATTTCAAAAAAGCATAAATATCTATTTTTTGCTTCATAAATTGTTATATTGAAACTACCTTGGAAGGAGGATTTATATGTATATCAAAACAAGTCATTTGAGAAGCCTCAGGTATGTCCCTCGGGAAGAAATCCTGTGACTCAGTTACTCTGCAGCAGGGTGATAAAAGCAGACAAAGGAACATCCTGGGTTAACAGTGGTTATATTCTTCTTTGGCACTGGGCATACAACTCAGTTGAAGAAAACATGTGGAACTTATGAAAGCCTTGAGAGAGCAGAAAAAGCAAATCTTCTCTTCCTCCTGTGAACTCCTTGAATCTATCTTCTTACAAGAAATGAATGATCAATGAACTTTATTGACTCTTTCAAATATGTATATTTTTATATTTAAAAGTGTTTACAACAAATTAAACTATTATTTTATAAACAAGTCATTCTTTTTCATTCGTTTGTCCTTTTATGTATCTTGGACCCTGGGCCAGGAATCTCTTTTCCTACTTCCATTCCCATATCCAAGACTCAGCTCTATTAAATATGTATTCTTCTACAAAGCGTTTCTTTTATTTTTAACATCTTTATTGGAGTATAATTCCTTTACAATGGTGGGTTAGTTTCTGCTTTATAACAAAGTGAATCAGCTATACATATACATATGTTCCCATATCTCTTCCCTCTTGCATCTCCCTCCCTCCCACCCTCCCTATCCCACCCCTCTAGGTGGTCACAAAGCACCGAGCTGATCTCCTTGTGCTATGTGGCTGCTTCCCACTAGCTCTCTGTCTAACATTTGGTAGTGTTTATATGTCAATGCTACTCTCTCACTTCGTCCCAGCTTACCCTTCACCCTCCCCATGTCCTCGAGTCCATTCTTTACAGCTGCGTCTTTATTCCTGTCCTGTCCCTAGGTTCTTCAGAGCCCTGCTATGTGGCTGCTTCCCACTAGCTCTCTGTCTAACATTTGGTAGTGTTTATATGTCAATGCTACTCTCTCACTTCGTCCCAGCTTACCCTTCACCCTCCCCATGTCCTTGAGTCCATTCTTTACAGCTGCGTCTTTATTCCTGTCCTGTCCCTAGGTTCTTCAGAGCCTTTTTTTTTTAAGATTCCATATATATGTGTTAGCATATGGTGTATGTTTTTCTCTTTCTGACTTACTTCACTATAGCTGAGTAATATTCCATTGTATATATGTGCCACATCTTCTTTACCTATTCATCTGTTGATGGACACTTAGGTTGCTTCCATGTCCTGGCTATTGTAAACAGAGCTGCAATGAACATTGTGGTACATGTCTCTTTTTGAATTATGTTTTTCTCAGGGTACAAAGCGTTTCTTGTCTCACATTTGTTTCTCCCTCCACCCAAGATACTATTTGCCTCCCTGTTGTCCTTATATTCATGTATGTCTGCCTCTTTCACTAACTTGTGAGCTCTTTTATAAATTCCTGGGCTTAGCGTTGTATCCAACACACAGTAGCTCTAAAGCAAATCATTATTACATATAATATAAAAGATTATTTAGTCTGGAACTTTACTCTAAATTTTTCAGCTTTGATCAGGAACCCTGAAGCAAAACATTGTATGAAAGTTTAAATGTATTAAGAAAAAGAAATGGAGGTTTCATATTTTATGTGGCCCCCATACATTTACTGAGTTCAAGATGGCAGCGTAAGAAGATCCTGAACTTACCTCCTCCCACAGAACAACAAATAGACAGGTACATACAGATTAATTCCCTCTGAAGGGAACCTAAGAACTAGCTGAATACCTGCTCCACAACACAGTATAAAAAGGATCACACAGAGATGGGTAGAATCCAAAACACAGTCTTGATTATATGTTTGTTCAGCTCTTAACATTCAGCTTTTAACAATTTCCTCAGAATGTAAACACTATGACTTCACTCTCAACCGAGAGCTTCAAGTGACTCTTTTAAATGTAACAAAATGCCACTTCATAACACTATTTTGTTTTGACAACACCATAAGAGTAAATGTTAGTAGAGAGTCATAAATATTCTCAGAATTAGCATTTGCCTGCAGCTTTCACGGAATTAAATGTCTTGACTCAATGGTTGTAAATTAATGGCTCAGCTACCTCTAGAATCCAATCCCTCCCTCTTCCTGGAAGCCCTTTCTGTCAGTGAACAGAAGTTTTCAGACTGAATGCATTTATTTTTTACAGTGTTGTTTATTAAATGGTTTCAACTCTACTCCCAGACTAGGTTTGCTCCTTTGAAGAAATTAACTTTTCCTGTTTTGATCTTAAAATATAAAGCTCTGAAATGAGTGTGATATCCCATTGATTTTCTGATATCTAGTACAGAGCAGGGTAGTATTTAATCCTATGTACTTCTCATACATCCTAAAATGACATTTGTTCCTTCCTTCCTTTGTTCCTCTCTTAGTACACAATCAATGATATGGAAGCCTTACGCTATAACATCACATCGCCAGAGCTATGCAAACTAGTAAGTTTGAAGTCCTCATGAATAAAATATTTTTTAGGTCAGCCCTGGACTTTATATTACTATTTCCATTTTCACTGTGTAATTTTTAACTTAAATCCTTACTGCTTCATCCTTCCATTTTTGAAGAGAACCTACACACTAATTTCATGCCAATAAGACAGCTTACTTTAGTAATTTTACAGGGCAAAATTGACTTGTCAAAAATTTTTACTGGCTGAGTGATTCAGTAACATCAATTCATGATGAAGAGGAAGGAGAAAATATAAAGAAGGCATATAAATATATATACACATATATTTATACCTTAAAAAGTAGGGCTATCATTGATTTCATTTCTACATTCAGCAAAAAGATATTTAGGCTTTTCTACTTATCTTTCAATGAGCAGACCTCAGAAATCAGTGATTGATTGTCAAAGTGTGGTTCCCAAGACAGCTGCATTGCATTCATGTCAACTGGGAACACTGAAAAAGCATAGTCCAGGGCCTCATCCCAGACATACAGAATCAGAAATCAGGGATTTGGTCCAAGCAACCTGTGTTCTTAAGAAGCCCACTCGATGACTCTAATCTACACTATATTTTGAGAACCACTAACTTGACGTGATCCTTCACTTTGAAGAGCCTTCTCATCCCCACCTGATGAGCCCCTCACTGTATTGTGTACGCTCTTCCTTGCATAGGATGTCACTGCTCCAAATGCACAATGCCAAAAAAGGTTTTTTCCACCCAATAAATACAATATTATTATCTGTGTTTTCCTCTTTAGAGATATTAACTTATAAGTTGTGAAGTTAAAAAAGTACTTGTAGGGGCTTCCCTGGTGGCGCAGTGGTTGCGCGTCCGCCTGCCGATGCAGGGGAACCGGGTTCGCGC
>NC_041229.1:77053189-77071754 GCF_002837175.3 Physeter macrocephalus
GCGTCCGGAGCCTGTGCTCCGCAACGGGAGAGGCCACAACAGAGGGAGGCCCGCATACCACAAAAAATAAATAAAAAAAAAAAAAAAAAAAAAAAAGTACTTGTAGACTTACAATAATCATTTTATTTCCAGATACCATTTATATTGTGTTTGCTTAGAGCTCTTCAAGCTGTTTATTTAATGAATTAGTTGAGCTATGTAAAACAAAATAATAAAACAGAGGAGAGATTATTAAGCTTTAAGAGTATCTTGAAAACTTGATTTATTGGCATTAAAATATTTACCGATTATTGTTTTATTCAGTTATTGCCACAACAATGCTCCGTAAGAAACTTCTCCCAAACTCAATACTTAAAACAATAATAAATAATTTATTCTTGTTGGTGCATCTGTGGTCATCTGGGGGCTGACTTATCTCCACTAGGCTCTTTGGGTCTTGCCTATAAGTTACAAGTTGCATTTCAGTGTGCTTTACGCATCGTTCGTCCTTTCTGGACCAGAAAGAGCATATTCTCCTCCCAGAGATGGTAGAAGTGCATGTGAGATTAGTGGGGAAAGAACACTGCATGCCTTGGTAAGATTTAGACTTGACACACTGCCACTTCCATCTACATTTCACTTGCAAAAACCAGTCATAGAGCTACACTCAACATCAGTGCGGAAGGAAAATATATTCCATCTCTAGAGGGAGAAACAGCAAAATCATATGGCAAAGCCTGCACATAAAGGGTGGATTCAAGTATTGAGTACAATAATGTAATTTACTTAAGTTCTCACTGCATTCTAGTCACTTTTCCTAGCACTGAGAATGCGGAAGTGAATGCAGAAGTAAATAAAATAATTTCCTCTCATTTTTGAAGCCTATATTCTATGGAAGATACAGACATTAAATAAATAGATAATACAGCAGTTAGTGACAAGAAGTACTTGGGGAAAATAAAGCAGATAAGTATAGGAAGCAGTGCGAAGGAGGGCAATTGTTACTTTATATAGGGTGATAAGGGCAGGTGTCTGAAGAGGTGACATTTTGGTGGAAATCTAAATAATAGGAAGAGGTAAGATATTAGAATTCCTGAGGAAATAGCCTTCCCAATAGGTGAAGTGCGAAGTGC
The DNA here is from genome assembly GCF_002837175.3 of Physeter macrocephalus. NCBI lineage: Eukaryota > Metazoa > Chordata > Mammalia > Artiodactyla > Physeteridae > Physeter > Physeter macrocephalus. The sequence continues at coordinate 77,054,302 of NC_041229.1, forward strand.
AAGGACCCTTGGATACAACATGGTTGGCATGTTTGAGGAGCAGTAAGGAGGCCAGTGTAGCTTCAGTCAGGAGTGTGGGAGAAAATGAGAACAAAGTAATAGATAAGATCTGATCTCATGGACTTTTTAAGTTATGATTTAAAATTTGAATTTTAATCTACAGGTGATGACAAGTCTCTGGAGGGTTTACAGCATAGGTGTTATAATATTTAAATTTTAGCTGTATGCGGACCTGTCACTGTTGTGGCCTCTCCCGTTGCGGAGCGCAGGCTCCGGAGCGCAGGGTCAACGGCCATGGCTCATGGGCCCAGCTGCTCCGCGGGGCCAACGGCCACGGCTCATGGGCCCAGCTGCTCCGCGGCATGTGGGATCCTCCCGGACCGGGGCACGAACCCGTGTCTCCTGCATCGGCAGGCGGACTCTCAACCACTGCGCCACCAGGGAAGTCCCATATTTAAATTTTAAAAGGATAATTCTGGATGCTTTGTGGAGAATAGACTGGAGAGAGACATGTAAACAAGGAATTTGCAATTTTCTTTTCACATTTTCAAGGTTTTCAAAAGACACTAAAATTTTCAATATGCCTGTTTTGAAGATGATGTCTTTTTTTGTAATCACAGAAATTCTGCTTTTTGAATAGTCATTGTTCATTGTGATTCTGGGCATACTTAGTAATAAAGAGATTAGTGAGGCTTATGCAAACTTGGAACACTTTAATTGCTGCCATGATGACAGTTTTATCATGGAATAATCTTATAGATATATCTTGCTTAGTTTCTTCTATGAAATGAACTGTGTTCCTACAAAATCCATATGTTGATTCCCTAATCCATAATGTGATGGTATTTGGAGATGAGACCATTGGAGATAATTAGGTTTAGATGAAGTCATGAAAATAGGGTCCTCATAATGGTATTAATACACTATAAGAAGAGAAGGAGACATCAGACCTCTCTCCCTGACTTATGAGGACACAGTTAGAAGGCTGCCATCTGCCAACCAGGAAGAAGGTCTTCACCAGAAATGAAATTGGCTGACATCTTAAAACTTAATGGAAGACTTACGGAGAATCATATGGGTCAGATCTTCAACTGCACTGGATGAGTGAGGAAATTTTGCAGAAATCAGAATCAAAAGAGATTTATAAGAGGTGATAAATTATAAGGGCAGCCATGAGTCTTGAACAGGCCTGATACAAACAGGTCAGAAGAAGAACCACCCAACACAAGATGATCAAATACTGCTCAGAAAGTTGCATAGCATGAGAGGCACATAACCAGTAGAAACGGAGGGTGAACCAGGGGCTTTTGGCTACAGGAGTAGACTAAGAGTAGACTTTGCGGGAGTCTGAAAATTCCTTTGAACCAGGATACATTATCAGAATGTGGAACCATAAAAGAACTTACAGCTGACATGTTACCATCTTTCCCTGGAAGCAGGAAACTATCTCAGTATGTTTAAGAAATAGTCATTTAGATTTTGCTTGAACACCTTTCAGCATGAAAATTTCACTTCCCTATACAGGAGTCATTTCTACTCTTGGATGAACCTCATGGTCAGGAAGTTCTTATATTTACAACGCCTCTGTAAGACTTCCCAGGTCTTCCTTTTTTATACCTTCTGGAAACTCAATTCGAAGTAGATGAGTTCAGATCTTCAAAGGCATTCTCCTCCATGTGGTTATTCAGGGACTTGTGTCTCGAGAAAAACTCAGGCCTTGACACTCCCCCAACAGCTAGAATTTAGTCACATGGACCTACAAAATTGAAAAAAGAGTGTGTGAAATGTAGTCTATGTCTGCACCTCAATGCAGTGGAGAATGGATTTGTTATGTTAAGGTACATGTATACAACTAAATAAGCAACGTGGAGCCACTGAAGCATATTGTGAAGCTGGGGAGTGACAGAGCACAGTAAAGTTAGAAAGAGCATACATGTTCTGTACAGTGAAGAAAATAAACTTTAATGATTTACTAAGAGGACTTTTATCTATGTTTGACTCAATGCAGAAAAATTAGTCAACTGTCAATTAGGCTCTTACTTTTGCATCTAGAACTAAGAGTACATGGTGACCATTATATCACCTACATAAAAGATAGACAAATATTTTACTAAAACCTCTCATTGTTTCTGAAAACTCAAGTTTAAAGCCCTGTGAAGATATAAGGATAACAGAACAGGCTTTGTTTTAGGTTCTTAGTCTCACTTTGAAATAACCCACATAATAATTAGATTTCTCCATCTTTCCAATAAGATGTTATCAAAATTTTAGTTATCTCACTATTCATTAAGTAACTATCTGGGCACCTGATATGTCCAATGTGGTAGAATATTGATTGGTAGATTCAGCATTTCTCATAAAAATGGGCTAAATAAAGGTCAGAATATATAGTTAACTCTCAGAATATGTGTAAAATTATCTGTTTTGAAAAATCTGTCAATGAACGTCTCTGTTCTTTCATTCAGCTGAAAAACTAATGATAGCATTGTCTTGAGCAAGGCAGACTTGTCATGGACAGATTAATTTGGAGAGTAACTGGTGCAGAACAGAACTACTTCTGGGAAGCACAAGGATCCAGGCTGATTTTGAGCTGAGGGGGTAATGTTGTAAGCAGTGACAGATACTTCAGATCATAAAAATGTCACCAAATAGTAAAGTTCCTGTGTGTGCCTGTGAGTAGGCTGGGCAATGGCCCTACAGTGCCATGTTTTATTTTATCTGATCTGTGAAATAACATTGGTGAATGCTCTTAGCACTAAGATAGAAGGCTAAAACCAAAATCAGGCATGACATGTGGTTCAAAATGATGTAAAGGCATGAAGACAATGATAACAGTGATTTCAAGATGTCAAAGTGTATTTGAACATAGGGTAAGAGTTGTTTAATGAGTGAGAAAATGAATGTGAAATGACAAAATCTGAGAGAACTAAACAAATTGTGGCTATATGTGGGGCTAAAGCCAAAAGATATAAACAGGAAAATAACAAATGAGTAGTAAAGGCTGGATGACTTAGGACAGTGTATTTCCTATAGTCAACCATTTTATATACTGATCTTCCTTATGTATATCCATGTTCCATCTTCATAACCCCATCAAAATCTCCCTAAAAGGGAAGTTCTCTGAGCCCAGCATCTGAATTATCATCAAGATTTTAGAATAAAATATTGATGATAATTAGTTAATTTTCCTTTGTTAGTGTCTTTTTTTAATTGACTGCAATAAAGTGCCTTGATTTTATATGGATATTTTCCACAATGGTACTCTTTATTTGAAAAAAGTGAAGACCATGTCTCTTTCTAGGAAATGAATATAGACAATTTCATAAAGGCCTACAAAACTATGAGCTAAAAATGAATTTCCTATTCTTCAGACCACTGGAAAACTTTATTGATATGAGGGGCCAATGTAACTATACAATCATTTCTTAAGGTCTCAGAGTACTATTCAGTTAAACAAATGTCCTTCTAAAAAGATGAAGGATCTGCTTTGTAGTACCTGTCTATAAGACAACAGAGCTTCCCACAGTGTTAAAGATTTTATCACTCAACCTTCTCAGCAGAAGCCAGAAATGAAAAGGAGCTTATATCAAATGGATGTGTGAGTGTGGCTTTTTCCATATGAAGTGGACATTGATAAGACTCACAGGCAATCCACAAAGCTTTAAAAGAATGATATGTTTAGAAATGATTCCAGCTTGGACTGAAAGGAAAAAGAACAAGTGAAAAATTAAAAAGAGGCCTTTAGTCTCCCTAAATTCTTCTCACGGGAATAAAACTGAGAAATCTACTCAGCTGGAAGAAGGTACTACCTTTCATAAAAAACAGAAGGATGACTCCAATAGTGGAATCAAGAGCCCATAAGCAGCACCAATAGCCATGAAGAATATCGTCCAGTACTTGAGACCTAATCAAAAAACATCCAACAATTGCCAAACCGTGTCTCAGAATTGCCATGGACTGGTAACTCCTTGATGTGTACTATTTTCTCCCCTTTCTAAAGGTAACATGTATAGTGATTATTTTATGCCTGTTCTATTATTGTATGTTAAGTGTCTGGGAAAGATAATTTTGTTAGGTTCACAGTTTGGACGCCTGTACTCAAGCAGCCATATTTAATGAGCTATCTCTGAGGAGCCTCATCTGGACGTCAAGTCTCACTTAAAGAGAAGTTTCTGGGCCTTGGAAGGGACTGAGTGTTTATTGTACATGAGAAGAACATGAATCATTGTGGACCAGAAGGCAGACTAATAGCCAGCTCCAAGATGGCTCCAAATGATCCCTGTCTCTGGTATTCACACACTTGTGCCATCCTCTCCCATATTGTACTACAGGTATTCTGTGTAACCAGTAGCATATGACAGTGGTGATGATATATATCTTCTGATATTAGGTTATAAAAGAGACTCCAGCTTCTCTCTTGCTCTCTCTTTCTCTCTCTCCCTCTTTCTTCTTTCTTCTCCCTCTTTCTCCCTCCCTCTCTCTCAACACTTCCTCTGGGAAAATGAAGCTGCTATGTTTGGAACAGCTCTATGATGATGTTCACATGTTAGTTTACTAAAGCACCTAGCCAATAGCCAGTAAGGAACTGAGACCTGCCAAGAACCATGTACATGAGCTTGGAAGGAGTCTCTCCAGCGTCAGTCAGGTACTGAGATGATTGTAGCCCTGGTCTACAGACAATGAGTCAAAACTACCCAAATGAGCGGTTTCCGGATTCCTGACCCTCAGAAACTGTGTTAGAGAGAGAGAAAGAGAGAGAAGCTATAAAAAATTTTCTGTAGCAAGGGGAGAACAACATATTCAGTGGAGCTTTTGTTTTCCAGTAGAAGGAACTGGGTTTTACTGCTGTGAATTTGGGTTTAATAATTCTAAAGAGGGATTAGGAAAGCAGAGACCAGCTCTGGATTAAATAGTGTGAAGCAGCAGGGACTGTTGCTTGGGAGAAAGAAAGAATGACATGGTACTGGGAACATCACTAGTGAGAAAACAGCAGTCACTTAGAAGAATGTGTTTGTCATTTTAGTTATATCCTCTTAGAAAGATTATTTTCTGTTTTCCCTTGCCCTGTACAATTTGAAACCTTGGTGATATCCTGTTAGAAATGTCACAGTCTGATTACCAGTAGAGCTGATTTTCATTCTCTTAATTTTAGCATTAGAAAAAAAAATTGAAGCACAGAAAGAATAAATAAATTACAAGTAAAAATAAAGAATTTACAGTGGTCATTTTAAATCTATATAGGACCAGGAATCAGTTTTCATAACTCTATAAGACATCAATCTTTCTAATATGAACATAAAAATAATTATGAAAAATCAGTCCATTTTTGTGTTGGTGTTGCTTATGATTAGCAAATAGGTGAATTCCCAGGACAAAGGCTTTGGTTTTATTTTGTGGGATTATTCTGTATATTATCATTCTTATCAAATTCTAATTTAACATATTCTTAGTAATTGGGTTTGTGTATATGGGCACAGTAGTAGTTTTCTTCTGTAGCAAAATAACCGATTTTCAGGGTTTTTTTCCCCCTTAATGATACCTACAGAAATGGTTATATTAAATAATTACCCAGAGTGTGAGAAATGTCTTGTGCTCTGCTGCATGGCAAAGATCCCCAGCTAAGTGTTTCAGTCTTTTACTCCCCACAACATTAAACAAGCTTAGGGAAATGAGCCAAAGTGTGAGGAGAAGCTCCAGCTCGTTGGAGGTGTGCTCAACCTGAAACTCAAAGGACTTCTTGCAAATGCACTTATTTTTCATTGTTAACAGACAACTTCCTTCACCCTGCCTCCCATATACAGAGGCAGAGGGTGTGTTCATACACATCCTCAGCCTAAAATAAAGGTTAGAATGGTGCATTATCCAGAATCATTCATTTCAGTTTACAGATTAGATAAATACCTTCTGAGGTTAAATAAGCTCAGTCTGGGTCATGATTCTATCATGTGATGTTAATCAGTGTATAGTGTCCAGCCCTGCTTGAATCTATTTTACAATATGTTAATTATATCGTATAATAATCTCAAACCCTGCGAGTGTACAAATCTCATATCTGGCCCCCTGGCATATATCTGTTTTCCTTAACTTTGTTCCCTTATTGGTATGTTCATCCCCTCATTTTTCTCATATAAATACACATAATTGTTAACGTTTTTATACAGCTTTATTGAGGTAGAAGTGACAAATAAAAATTGTTGAAGGTGTACAGCATGATTTTTTGATATATGTAAACATTGTGAAATAATTGCCACAATCAAGTTAAGTAATGTATCTATCACGTCACTGAGTCATCTTAACTAGAATCTTTGGCACCAGTCTCTTCCTCAGGATGCTCCAGTTTTCTCAGTTCTGTTGCCAGAGTCACTTCCAAACCTCAGGTTGTATTTTGTTCGTATTAAATACAGTAATGAAAAATTTAGATTGTAACATCAAAATATCAGTTCTAACATGTACCTTGAGTTATTAATTTTCTAAGCCTGTTTCCCTGTTGTTTTAATGTGCTTAGTACAGTAATTGAAATCTTATGAGTTAACAATATTAACTATTATAAGTATTAGTGTTAATGAACAGGTATCTGAACAATGGACCAAACAGCTGATTGTGGTGTTTTGAAAGCAAGGAATTCTCATTAAAAAACTCCCTGGTAATTTATCCTTCAGTACCAGGAAAGTTGAATAAATTTATCAACTCCTAAGGCATCTTATAATGATATATTGATGAAAAACTGTCTTGCTTAATTTAAAAACATACACTTTTACCTTCTTGCCCAGATGCCTTTACTTCATACCACCCTTCCTGTGGAATACCCACATTTTGACCACTGTAAATCCATTTCATCTTTCTAAATTCAAAATAAATGTCACATCTCTCATGAAGCTGCCAAAAGTCTCTGCTAGGCTGCTCAAGGTAAAACCCAGCATTCATATTTGAGTATCCCTCCCTGTCACTCTCCACAAGCCCATCAGCAAGTCCTGTAGATATTTTACCTCCAAAATATATCTTCAACTATCTGAAGTCCATTTATTCCTTCCATCTCCATTAACACCCAGGTTCAATTCATGATCATCTTACTCTTCTATACTAAAAGCATTCACTTTTGAGACTGCTATCTGACACATACCCCTAGTCCATTCTCTGTGCAACAACCAATCTGACTTTTTAAAAATCAAACCAAGTCATGTCTTTCTCTACCTCACTTCCATTTCACATATATTAATAACTTAGAATGACTGGTAAGGTCTTTAAAATAATAGCTCAGCATGCCATCTCTCTGCCCTCATCTCGCTCTATTTTTTTCCTATTGTTACAGTTAAATTATCCTCAGTCTCTTTTTATTCTAAAACAGCAGATTTTTTTTTTTTTTCCCACAAGGATCCTTGAACTTCTCTTTCCTCTTCCTAGACTGCTTTTCCCTCGGGTGTGCACATCATTAAGTCTTTGTGATAATACACCTCCAGGGAGACCTTCCCCAATCACCTTTTTAAATGTAAGCTGCTCATTCTCTGCCGTTTGACATAATCACTTTCTGTCATATCACCTTGTCTCTATAAGAATTATCATTACTTAAAATTATCTTTTTTTGTTAGTATGCTTATATACCAGAGAATGTAGCTGTATGTGAGGATTTTGGTTTAATGATGTATTTCTAAAATCTAAAAGAGTTTCCTGGCACATAGGAGACAACAGAAAAATAGTTTTGAATAAATAACTCTCCCCCAACCAGACATTATATTTCTTTGCTATGATTTCTGATAGCATTTTCTTTTCATCTACATGTTTTATGAAGCAGATCACACTTACTGTAAATGTAATATTTTGTGTATGTGGTCTGTCAGGTCAACTAAAATCAAAGTGTCTTGAGGACACATTGAATGTAGCAAAGGTAGATTGAAAAGAAAGCATTAATTAAAATAATCTGGATACACATTATGTCTTCAATATTTAATAATTACAGAGAATTTTCTTTGCAACTTAATTTGTGCATCTATAAAACAGCTTTAATAATAGTCCTTAAAATTGTTAAAATTAAATGAATACTATAACAAGTATCTGGCAAATTGACACTCAAATTATATATGCATGCTTTTTTAATTCGTTTCTAATAATGTCTAATATCCTTTCTAGGACACAAACATTACTCAAAAATTCATTTATTGAACATAAAACAAAAACTTTATTGTGCAGCTATTGTGTGACTGGAGTTGTACTAAATGTTTTTCTTGAATTACCTTCCATTTTTCTAACAGCTCTGAAAGGGAAATAATATCCCCCTTTTATACATGAGAAAACTGACAATTTAAGGTATTAAACAACTTCCCCAGGTGACTTTGTTACTATTTAGAAGTTCAAAGATATGAACCCATATTTGTCTGTGCTTTTACACTTGACAATTCTGACTTCTATTTATTTGTTTATCTGTTCATTTGTTCATTTATATAGAAGAACTGTAAACACTTTTTAGATTGTGATCTGTATTAGGAAAACTATAAATTCTACATTGGAAAAATATAATTTTATTTATTTGTATTTTTAGGCTAGGTATAAGAAGAATTGGAATAAATATAAAATATAGATTTAAAAAATAACTTAAAGAGATTTTTTCTTACCTTTGATCATATTATCTTTATTTCGTAAGTATTTCACTAATTAAAAACTGTAGAAAATGGTAACAAAGTTAATTCATCAGTTTTTAGCATTTTGTCTCATAAATTCAACTAGTGTCTGGGGATAACATGATATGATTTTAATAATAATTATTAAGAATGTTTTGTATTTTGTGTTTTTTAAAGGAAAGGGATTAGAAATCTTTACAATAGAGGTTCCTAGAATAGGATACTTCCTCTGCTGGAACACAACCCTCATTGTGTATCTTATAAGAGGAAGGACTAACTATTGAATTTACTTCAAAATAAAAAAACTTCCAATATCTCAGTGACACAAATATGTAAATTTCATTCTTTTTCTATAAAACACTAATGAATCCCAGAGTGCTGTGGAATTGATGTAGAATCTAACAAACTGATCCTCTGCGTGGTCTGTATTCACCGAAAAAATTCTACTTTGCTGCATTCTTTTTTCTTCTTTTTTTTTTTTTTGTGGTACGCGGGCCTCTCACTGCTGTGGCCTCTCCCGTTGCGGAGCACAGGCTCCGGATGCGCAGGCTCAGCGGCCATGGCTCACGGGCCCAGCCGCTCCGCCGCATGTGGGATCCTCCCGGACCGGGGCACGAACCCGTGTACCCTGCATCGACAGGCGGACTCTCAACCACTGCGCCACCAGGGAAGCCCTACTGCATTCTTGATACATTTGTTGGCTCATAAATTTACTGAATGCAATGTTCAGGGATTGATTATCCTTATTTAGCAGGCATATTCCTCTTTGCAGTCAATGTCCTGTACAGCATCTGGGAACTCTTGCATAATTCAGTGTATAAATAAGATGGGAAAAATCATGAATGATTTACCTCTCTTAACTCCATTTGTGTGTGCTTTCAATAGCAAAATTGCTCAGTTTTTGACTTTGTGGATATTATTTGATTGTCAAGGAACTTCTGCATAGGAAACTTTAAAATTTTTTAAATTGAATTTTTTTGTCAATCTGGTGTGCAACAAAATATAAAGATGAGATAGAAAGCTCTCTTGAACTTGCTCTTTATTTTCGCCCTAATCACTCTTTAGAATATCTCTGAACTCATCCACACTCTTTTTCTACCCTATAAATAAGGACTTTGATAGCCAGTGTAACATATTTTAACTTTCAAACCAGCCAGTTTTGATCATCAAAGGCAACACTTTTAATAATTACAGTAGGATAGCAGGTATAATCCAGGATTGGTGACTTCTGCAATCGGGGTTGCATGTCACTATAAGCATAAAAAAATGGGTGTGGAATTCAAATTCAGGCATGCATATGAATCTTACTTCTGCTCCTTGTTTGTTGTTTGAATTTATGTAAGTTACTTTATTTCTTGTGTCTTAGATTTCATACCCAAAACACCCAAATAATAATCTAGTTGATAGTATAATTTCTGGTGATTACATTCAAATTGTTTCAAGTACAAAGAAGGGATTTAATAAGTGATAGTTAATTTATTGCTATATTTATATTCTCAGGACTTAAAATAGCATCTGACACATGAAGGGTAGAGCCTCTACCTTACCAGTGGGGGCAGAATGGAGGAAGGGGAGACCCAACTTTTTACTCTCACTTGCCTGGAATCTAACTTCTGAAAGGAGAGGGGAGGATGAGAAATGATGGCAGTATGTCCCTCCTGGGGAGATACCATAGCTCTTGACCAGTAGCTGGGAGAGGCCGGAGTTCCATCTTCTTGTCAATTCCTGGGTAGAGTGGAACTTACATTACAGTGAGCCAGGGAAGAAGGAACATGCTGTGACTCCACGAGCATAATTCTCTGTTCTTAACTAGATTCAGTATTTTTCTTGAGTAAATGTTTCTTTATTTGCTATATGCCCATAGGGTAATTTCCAGAGACTTTGTTGCATTGTTGTTGTTATTACTGTTTTTCACCATTTACAGTTGCTTTCTTGGGATAAAGGTTCATGGAGCGCCTCAAATTGCCATTCCATAGTTACACATCTATACTAGTATTTCTTTTTTTAAAAAATTAGTTAATTAATTAAATTTATTTTTGGCTGTGTTGGCTCTTCCTTGCTGCGTGCTTGCTTTCTCTAGTTGTGGTGAGCGGGGGCTACTCTTCGTGGCGGTGCGTGGGCTTCTCATTGCGGTGGCTTCTCTTGTTGCTGAGCACGGGCTCTAGGCACGCGGGCTTCAGTAGTTGTGGCCCGCAGGCTCTAGAGCGCAGGCTCAGTGGTTGTGGCGCACGGGCTTTGTTGCTCCATGGCGTGTGGCAACTTCCCGGACCAGGGCTTGAACCCTTGTCCCCTGCACTGGGAGGCGGATTCTTAACCACTGTACCACCAGGGAAGCCCTATACTAGTATTTCTTATTTCTCACCAGTACACATTTCAATAACTTGAAATAAAAATATAAAATTATCAATACCTAGACCAAACCTGCAGAAATTCTGATTTAAAGAATGATATTAAAGAGAAACAAAAATTAATGGTCATAAACCATATGTATTTATAGTATACCTTAATATGATACTATTAGATAGTATTGGTGTACATTAATATTTCCTTTTTTCCCCAGTTACCGAAAATACAGAATGCTATTTTCCTTCCCTTTTAACGTTGGATAGATCTATGTGACAAGATACCGTGAAAGACAAGAGGTGACGTATTATTTTGGGGACCAAATGCTTAAGCACTGGTCTTCAATTTTCTATTCTCATTTTATTTACTTACTTTCTTGCTCTGATAAACCCTGAAACCTCATCTTAAGGTCTAGATGCCACAAGATTAATGCAGCCAAGAATTCTGAATCCCTGGTGGAGGTCAGTAGCCCTGAAGAGATATCTAAGCCTACAGCAGAGAAATGATATTTTGTTGTGTTGGTATCCTTATTTCTTGGTCAAAACTTAGTTTAACCTGACTGATACAATCATTATTAGCCTTTCTCCCCAAGTAACTTATAGACTGAATGGTATTTGAATGAAGATGCCAACAGCATTTTGGGGGGACTTAGTTGACAAGTTTATATTAAAATTTAGATGGATGAGCAAATAATTTCTCAAATAAGATTTAAAAAGTGTTAACAAAAATGATTGATTATTGTATTTGACTACATTAAAGTTAAGTACATGTCCCCAAAATACATCTTAGAGCAACTACAAGTTCAAGCTATAAACAGGAAGTATTTGATACACCTATCACTAACAAAGAATTAATGTCACAAACATATGAAGTGAAATTTTATTTTAAAAAGTGCAAAGAAAATAAAGCAGATATAAAAATTAACATTTAATTAAAAAGGAAACACAAAATGAGATAATCTCCCTAAAAACTAGGGAAATGAAAATTGAGACCATAATCAGATGCAATTTTTAAATAGCTCAATGAGATTAATTAAACTATCTGAAAAAAATGAGTGTTGGCTAGTTTGTGGTTCAACTCAGTATGTTATATAGTTCTGCTGGTAGTGTAAGTTCATCATCCACTTTGGAAAACAATTTGGCATTAATTTTTAAAGTTGAACATGTATTCTAGAATTTAGCAGTTCAACTCCTAAGAAATCTGCACATAGATATTTTCAGGAATATTCATAGCAGAACTAATTTAATAGTAAAAAACCATCTAGACACAATCCACATGTTAGCAAGAGAGGAAATGACCAAGTTGTGTTCTATGCACACAATGAATGTTACAGCAATATGAAAGAATGAACTACATCAATCAACAGGGATGAAACTAGAGCATAATATTAAGTCAAAAAATGCAAGAACCTAGAGGTTATTTTTAATGGGATTACAACTTTAGGTTTTAAATTGGCAAATTTAAATAATTGTTTAGGGGTGTGTAAGAGAAAAAAACAGGAAAAGAGTGATTAAACACAAAATTCAAAATGGTGATTCTCTCTGAGGATTGGAGGAATTGGCATAAGGGAGGCATTACATATACAGGTGTAAATAATAAGCATTGTTCTAGTCCTTGGGTTGAGTGGTGAGTTCAGGAATAAATTAATAATAATGGGCCAAAATTGGATTGATGATATTATCATGTCTTGAACCACGGGTTATTTTAAATTTAATACTATGCACCTGAGATCCAATTAAAAAGACTCCCCTGGTAATTTGAGTGTATAGCCAAGGTAGAGAATCACTGTACTAAATCAATCCTTGCTATTCATGATATGTTCTGACAATTAGCAGAATAAGAATCTCCTGGGAACTGGTTAGAAATGCTGAATCCGAAGCTCCATCTCAGACCTACTGAATTAGGGTCTACATTTACCAAGAACCTTAGGTGATCCTTATGTACGGTAAATTTTGAGAAGTACTGCACCAGATTATCTCTAATATGTCTGCCAATATATATATATATATTTAAACATACTTGAAAAGAATTCCAAGCAAAAAATGAGGAGGTAAAGACTTCTAAAAGTTTGAATTGTTCTTGAAAAGAATGAATTTTTGAAAAAAATTAAGCTTCATATTATTTTAAGTTTCTTGGTATATAATAACTGCTTGAAATGAAAATTTTCAAATGATAAAAGGTTAAATTTTATTTTATGTTACCAACTCAAATAATAAATAAAGGAATTATTGATTAGGAAAGTAATGGTGCCTATGAGTAGAAAGACTTTATTTACCCTGAAGTACAGAAATTGTACCATGAAGTCATATTGGCTAACTTGTTCATTTACTTACTTAATGGAGAGAATGTGAAAACTTTAAAGTAGACACTTTAAATCAGTGAAACTTCAAGGGTATGATGACTTTAGTCTCACTTGTACATTAGGATCTTTGCCTCAAAATCCAATATCCTTGTACTGTTTCTATGAACACAAGAATCTGTTGGTTTTCCATCCCTGTGAATATGTTGTTTATTTTAACACAAAAGAAATATTCAGAAATCTAAGAGACAAATAACTTCAATTAGCTTCCTCAGTTTTAAATAAGATTACTTCTTTAGCCATTACTCACTTATCTCACTTTCCCTTTTCAAGAGCTTCAGGCAACTGCTTTCAAACACTAAAGCCAGGTAAAGGGAGTTAATTTTAAAATATTGTCAGCGATTTTCTATTTTCTCTTGGGTTGGACTGTGGTAAATATTCCAGGGAGCATCTGCATAAGGAAACTTTTATCATAATCATTGTAGTAAAAATAATAATATTGAGAAAGATAACGTTTTAAAAGACACATTGGGTTCATAAGATAGTCTTTATAATAGAGGAAAACATAAATCAGTTGTAAAATGTTTCTAGAAAATTCAGGGAATATTGGGAAGATACTGGTTTGAAGATGCATCTCTGACTCCTCCCCCTTTTTCAGTCCCAATCTGGAAAGCTACCACCTGAAGGAAGGCAAGCTGGTGGAGTAATCCGTGTACTTGAGGTAGAGGGTTCTCATCCGATGACAGGAGCTGCAAGTCTAGATCAAGCCAGGAGGCGGCAGCAGAGGGGCCCTCTCTTCAAGTCTCAGAGAGAAAAATTTATGAGTCCTTGAGGAAGCCCCTGAACGTAGAACCTGTGAGGTCCTTTAGAGTCAGATGACACCTGCTTGCACCCAGAGTTTGTCCAAAGTGGTTGTGCTTAATTCTGCTTCTTTGCCATTTTCTCTGGGTGAGGCGGCAACGGGCCGCTATCAGAGGTTGCTCTCCACCGTACACTTGAATCTAAACAGTTGCTTGCACTCCCAGAAACCTGAGGGCAAAGAAGCTCTATTCTGTTTCTAAGAAGAAAGATAAAGGTTTAAGCCTGCAATCCTTTTCTGATCATTCATTCATAAGTCACAATAGAAATTGCTACTTTTTAAAAAAAACTTGTTTTTTAAAGGCATTGTTTGAATTCTTAATTGAAGTGCAGATCAGTAACAATGGGCACCTATATATACATATGCCAGAAGACAGTAAGAGAGTAAATAAGTGATGCTATAGTTTTCCAAAATCTTTTACCAAAATTTTCAGAGCTCTTCTAAGAAAAGTATAGTGAATACCCATGTGTCTACCACTAAGTTCAACACTTGCTATAATTTTGTTATTTTTGCTTCATCTACTTATGAATGCCTTATGTCATCTACTGCCTGCTGGTTTGCCACAGCATGAGAAACGTTAATGGCCTGATTTGTTCTGGGGTTGAAAGAACACTGAATCACTTAAAATCAGGGAGAGGCAAAAGTGAAAGAAAACAATGAACACCAAAACATTGATGTAAAAGACTCAGACTCTGATGATGGAAACTGATATAGACCAGGTGGTTTCCTTGAAAGAGAACCGATGGAAGAGTTAAAAGAGAACCAGAAATTGAGACTCTCATTGAGATACCACTAGAGCACACACACACAGGCACACATGCAAAAATGTCTGGGACAACAGAATAAATACAATTTTTAAATGGAAAAGTTAATAAACAAGATTTCTGTTTCCAGCCACAATGTGATAATAAACATGAGGTTTACCCTACTAGAAAAGCAGTTATCCTCCAGGTTTCCTAAACTTTTTTTTAATACTCTGCATTTCTTTTTCCTTTTATGTACATTCTGGTATCAATCCTTGACGAGTTCTAAATCTTTAATTTGCTCTTCGTTTGGTCCATTCTAATCAGCTTACACATGCGTAGTGTTTTTATTTTTTTACTTTCAAATCTAAAATTGTCATTTTGGGAAATTTTACTTTTTGTCTCATTGCTGATAATTTCATGGATGTGGTATATCTCAGTCTCTAAAATGATTAAATAATGTATATAAAATTAATACCTCTAAAGGGCTTAGAAAGGTCTCAGCACATATAAAGGACTCAGTAAGTGTTAGCCATCACTACTATTATGACCACTACAACTACTATTACCACTGTTGTTACATTTATTTTAAAGTCCAATTCTGCTTGTGGCATTACTTTTTTCTTTGGGTGCCAGTTTTGCCATTCACAGAGTATTTTTTGACTTATTCATGTGTTGAGTTTCCTCAACTGTTTCAAATTTTTTTGGTTGTGTGCTCTCTGGGACAGTACCACGTATTGTGAAATCTGGCTTTTTCAGAGAAATTAAGAAAGGGTAAATGCACAGAAGCTAGTGGTTATCTTCAGTGCTACCTTCAAAGTGCAGATTCTTCCTGTTTCTCACAAAGCTTGCCTCACATGACTCAGCACTGCCTCTCTAGCCTGAGATCCCTCATTCTCTGCTCCTGCTTAGAAAGAGACTCCAGAAATACACCTTCTCCTTGCCTAATCCTATCCTAGTTCATCTTGCTCTGTCCAGTTCTTTGATGCATAGTATATTCTTGGAACCCTTTTTCCCTTTTGCTTTGGAACTCTCACATAATTTTCTCATATAACCATTCTATCTGCTTTCCATTTTAATCATAATCATTGTTTCTTGTTGCTATGGACTGAATTTGTGTTTCCCCCAAATTTATATGTTGAGGCCCTAATCCCCAATGCGATGGTATTGGGAGATGGGGCCTTTGGGAGGTAAACAGGGTTAGATTAGGTCATGAGGGTGGGGCCCTCATGATGGCATGAGTGCCCTTATAAGAAGGGGAAGAGAGAGAGATATATCTTTCTCTCTCTTCATTGCCTGAAAGCATGGTGAGAAGGCATAGTGAGAAGCCTGGGGAGAGCCTCAACGATATCCAGTCATGCTGGCACCCTGATCTCGGACTTCCAGCCTCCAGAACTGTAGAAAAATAAAACTTTGTGGTTTAAGCCACCCAGTCTATGACCTTTTGTTTTGGCAGTCTGAGCTTACTAAGACACTTGTCCTTGAAGTGTTCTATTTCTTGTTTTCAAGATATTTCTATTTTTTAATAATTCTTTTAGGAATTCGGAGGAAGATAAGAATCTAGCAGCCTCTCTTCAGGACATTGGTTTTGACCTATTTGAGTGGAGTTTTCAATAAATATTTGAGTGAAATACTTATTCTGGCCAAGGAAAAGTACAGAAACATTCCAACACATTTCCTACCTCAAGGCTAATTTATTATCAACACAATTTATTTAATCAATAAATGGAAGAAGAAGTATATAATTATATGGACATACACACAAAGACATTGATGAATTTTGCCAGTGATTCTTTTCTTTTTTTTTTTTTAGGTGGTTAAAAATATATTGTTTATTCATTTATGTAGTCAACAAACATCATTATTAAACCAATAAATGAATAACAGTAAGATGAGACATAATTTTCATGTCTGTTTATTTACTGGAAATACCACTTATAACACCAGAACCTTACTGAGATTATATGCTATTCTATTTAATGCCATTTCAAAATAATTCTATAGTATTTGTAAGTTCCTAATGACATTAATAATAGAATATTCTAATAATAATAGAACATTAGTAATAGAAATGATAATGCATTTTATAAGAAGATGGGAATTAAATGTATTTCAAATATGACTTTAGAGACCATGAATTATGGGCCCAGTAACTGGGTTTTTTGGTTTTTTTTAAACATCTTTATTGGACTATAATTGCTTTACAATGGTGTGTTACTTTCTGCTGTCTAACAAAGTGAATCAGTTATACATATACATATATCCCCATATCTCTTCCCTCTTGCATCTCCCTCCCTACCACCCTCCTTATCCCACCCCTCTAGGTGGTCACAGAGCACCGAGTTGATCTCCCTGTGCCATACAGCTGCTTCCCACTAGCTTTCTATTTTGCATTTGGTAGTGTACATATGTCCATGCCACTCTCTCACTTCATCTCAGCTTACCCTTCTCACTCCCCGTGTCCTCAAGTCTATTCTCTATGTCTGCATCTTTATTCCTGTCCTTCCCCTATGTTCTTCAGAACCTTTTTCTTTTTTTTTTTTAGATTCCAGATATATGTGTTAGCATATGGTATTTGTTTTTCTCTTTCTGACTTA
>NC_041229.1:77073397-77075891 GCF_002837175.3 Physeter macrocephalus
ATATGTGTTAGCATATGGTATTTGTTTTTCTCTTTCTGACTTACTTCACTCTGTATGACAGACTCTAGGTCTATCCACCTCACTACAAATAACTCAATTTTGTTTCTTTTTATGGCTGAGTAATATTCCATTGTATATATGTGCTACATCTTCTTTATAAATTCATCTGTCCATGGGCACTTAGGTTGCTTCCATGTCCTGGCTATTGTAAAAGAGCTGCAATGAACATTGTGGTACATGTCTCTTTTTGAATTATGGTTTTCTCAGGGTATATGCCCAGTAGTGGGATTGCTGGGTCATATGGTAGTTCTATTTTTAGTTTTTTAAGGAACCTCCATACTGTTCTCCATAGTGGCTGTATCAATTTACATTCCCACCAACAGTTGCCAGTGATTCTTAACGAAAATTTAAATAAAATGGAAAGAGCAGTTGTAGAAGTCAACTTTTACTAGGATATATACTGTAGTAAGAAACAACTGTGAAATCACTGTGGCAATAAAAGTTAATTTCTTTTGCATATTCCATTGTACTGTGGATTGGCTGTGGTTCCACTTCCCTTTTTTCAACTCTGCTGCAAGATCCAGGCTGTAAAAGTAGCCCTGATCTTGAATACACTGTTCTTGTGTCAGAGGAAAAAAGTGAATCTTGGCAGAATCTTGCAATGACCTGAGGTTCTACTTGGATGTTGTATATGATCTTTTCTGCTTATCCTTTATTAACCAGAGCAAGTCACATAGCCAAGAGCAGGGATATAAATTCTTCCACAAGGAGGCACTGCAAGTCAAATTACAATGGGCAGGGAGGTATAACCCTTTAATAGCAAAGGCAATAACTAACTGGGAACAATAGTTCAAGCTATCACAGAGGTGACCAGTTTAAACATGAATGAGTTTCATAAGCAAAGCTTTTCAGATACCTAATATTTAAATGCTAATGTTATTTTTATAACAGCATGACTAAAACAGGAATACCTGCGGTTAGCATTATTAGTCCTCTTTGTTTTAGGCAACTAATATTTTAAGAGAAGGAAATGAAATAATCAATTTAAATAGCAAAAAAAAAAGACAATGCTTTGTTGTTGTTTGATAATGATATTATTTAGAAAACCTGAGGAATTCCAGTGGTTAGGATTCTGAGCTCTCACTGCCAAGGGCCTGGGTTTGATCCCTGGTCAAGGAAATAAGATCCCACAAGCTGTAAGGCATGGCCAATAAAAAAGAAAAAAAAAAAAAAAAGAAAATAGAAAACCCACCAGTCTCTATTATTAGAAAGAAGAGATAGACACAGGCAGAGAAAACATGGGGGCACGGTGAATTTATTAAAAAAAAAAAAATCTAAATCAGTTGGCAATGGAAAACAACAAAATCTAGTGGGGAAATTGATACAATAACTAGGAATAAAAAGAAATTTTAAAAAGCAACACCATTAAAAATACAAAAAGTTTCAAATAACTTAATGCAAGCCCTGAAGACAAGATAAAATGCAAAGCTCCTAAGTAAAAAGAGTGAATATCACAAAAATATTAATATTTATAAAAATAAAATAAATTTAATGGCATTCAAATCCTAGTTGTATTTTTACTGGAGAAATATATTTTAAGTTTCATATGGTTCCAATGACACAGCACACACTAATTTTCCTATTACCTCATTGGTTACTCTTTTTCTGTATCCTTATAGCTTTCTATTTTTCTATTAATTATTTAAATTTTAATTTTTTTGTAAATGTGTCATAGGACCCCTTTGTTCCTCTTGTTATACTCTTTTTCTGAATGAATTGTCATTCTTATCACTTTAACTACCATTCAATACCAATAATTCTCAAATTTGCAATTGCAATATAATAAATTGCAGCATAATAAATCTGTATAGTTTAAGCTGCTAAGTTTGTAGTAATTTGCTATGGAAGCAACAACAAAAAAATAATACAAAGCAATCAGTCTCTGCTGCTTGACTTCCAAATTCAACTTGAAGAAGGACCAGGTCAATCTTGTTAATCATCAGAGACCCAGCATCCTGTAAGAACTTGGTACATGGTAAGAGCCTAATAAATGTTTTTTGATTAAATAAACTAAAGCGTCACCTACAATCTAAAAGTTTGTTTTATCAGATTACTGTATTAAACACTTTTCTTAGTTCTATCTATGTTATTAGCGTTATTAGTATGAATATACATAAGGCAGGGTTGTGGATTATATGAAGGTAATTTAGCTTTGTCCAAGACAGTAAATTCATGAAAAAAAGAAAGGATGGAAAAAAGAAAGAACATTATCTTTGCCTTAAAGAAACATCTTATTTGATGAGCAGGACAGGTAAGGTATACAGTGAAATACTATACAAGGCAAGATTCACTAAGAAATTGAGATCAGAAAACGCTGTGTGAAAGAAAGTAAAGATAAGAAGTGATTTGGGGGCTTCCCTGGTGGCGCAGTGGTTGGGGGGTCTGCCTGCTGATGCGGGGGACACGGGTTCGTGCCCCGGTCCGGGGGGATCCC
>NC_041229.1:77076760-77081327 GCF_002837175.3 Physeter macrocephalus
CCTGGTGGCGCAGTGGTTGAGAGTCCGCCTGCCGATGCAGGGGACACGGGTTCGTGCCCCGGTCCGGGGGGATCCCACATGCTGCGGAGTGGCTGGGCCCGTGAGTCGTGGCCGCTGGACCTGCGCGTCCGGAGCCTGTGCTCCGCATTGGGAGAGGCCACAACGGTGAGAGGCCCACGTACCGCAAAAAAAAAAAAAAAAAAAAAAAAAAAAAAGGAGTGATTCTGATTTGAGGTGTCAAGAAAACTTCTATGAGATTTGATATGAGCATCAAAAAATTAGAAGAGTATCAGTAGTCAGAAAAGGTGGAAAAGTTCTATGCCAAGAAAATTAATTTTGCTGTCAACCTATGCCAAGCTAAAACATTTGGAAGGTAATAATAATAGTTACAATGCATCATATTTATTCTTAATACAAGAACAAATTACTGTTTGATTATCTCTGCTACAACTTTATTTTATTAGCTGGCTATTCATTTGGTGACTCTAACTCTAGAAATCTGAAATAAAAGAAAATCCTTAGATTTTACTACTTAAAAATATATTTACTATGGTTTCCTCTTTGATATTCTCTCTGCCATGCTCTTGCTATCTCTACTCTCTTCTCCTTTACCTTTCCAATTTCAAAAATAGTATCACTTCCAGGATTAAAAAAAATCAGCAACCTCTCTCAGAACCTCACATTGTAGAGCGAAGTAGAATACAATGTTGAATGATTTAAGCTGTAAAAAAGTTCAGGCTCAGGCAAAAGGGTAGTGAGTTCAAGACATGTTCCAAAGTGTGAAGCTAAGATTATAGGGTAAATAAAATTGATTAAATTATTGATTTCAGGACATATACATTAATAATTACAATGGTCTCTACAATTCACAGGGCCTAACACTATGCAGAAAAAGGAGGGTTTGTAGAAACATGAATCTCCACTTCTAAGGAGAAGAAACCTGAATGTCAGCTTGTCTATCCAACACTGACAAATGTAAATGGAGGCCATCTTATTGTTTACAGACTGCAGTGTAAATTTCCTGAAGGCATTTCATTCTTTGAAACACAGTCTAGCAAGAAGAAAAATTGTAAAATCTATGTGGATTGCAACACATCAAATATCAGTCTGTAAAGTTTAACTGTGGAAGGAAACAGTAGCATGTTGGTAAAGGTTTAACAACCAGCTCTTTGTGTGTAGTTCTGACATGAATACATGGTTGATATTTTTGTTTGTTAACAAGTAAGATGAAAATGAAACAACTAAGAAACAACTAAAACATGTGTCAGAAGTTCACCCATTCGTCAATGATAGGAGTGACCGCTTTGCTGAATTGGATAGTAGTGTTCAAATTCTGAAAGAATATTTCCTCCATTTTGTGTGCTGATCATCATGTAATGCTATAGATGCCACATAATTTTTAATTTAATCTGTGTTATTAACATTTTGTTTCTTAAATAGAGACAATCAGAAAAAAAAACAATAAAGCAGTCCCTTATATTTGGTTTCTTCTGATTTTCATGGTGTAAATACTCCCTCCCTGACCAATTTCAAGCCAGCAATGTGGTGTCACTGAATGTGGAGCTGGGAAGAGGTGGCAAGCAGCTCACTATAATATATGTCTACCATATAGATTCAATAGATGTTCATAACCTCAACAGAGAGCAGTAAAAGAGAGTAAAATAATGTGAAGGTGATGCATTTTAAGTATTTATTGTATTTGTTTCTAATATAACTTAATAAAATTTAAGTTTTAACAATGACTGCATTTAACTAACAACTTACAATATTCCCCAAAATTTAAAATAAGCTTTTATGAGCTGGTATGAACAAGCTTGGCACTTAAAAACCATCCATTCCTCTTATTCCTAAATTACCATTCTACAGAAAGTGTATTTAGACTCATTCTGGTATAGCATACAGAGGTGAAGCTAGGCATTGCTTCTCCTGTCTTCCTCATATCAAGGAATGGTACAATCAAACATCTAGATGATTGTATCAAATCATTTCAGCTATAAGAAACAAAAGCCCAGTTATAGTGACATAGACAAATGAGGGTTTAGTTGGTCTCACATCACTAAAAATCAGGAAGTAGTCAGTCAGCACTGACACAATGGCTCAACACTGACATTGGGAGCCCAAACTCCTCCCATCTTTAAGATCTGCCATCCTAAGTGTATCTGTTATATCATCATGATCTCAGCTTAATTGCTATGCCTCCAGGGAAGTCTTCATTCCCTCAGAAGAATGCAGGTAAAAGACAGAGCTGCTAACAGTTTATAAGTCTTTCTCTTTTTTTTCTAAAAAGCCAAAGGTTTTCCAAAAGCCCCACCTAAACAACCATTTACCTCTTTGACCTAAACATCAATTGGTGACACTTTCTTTCCATACATCATGCCACTAAGGGCAGGCAACTGATATTAATCCCTGTGTTAGTGTGGTAACCTCTCTCTGATTCCCCAGTATCGGCCTCTTCAAACCATTTTCCTCTCTCCATAAAAAGTGGACTTCCTAAAGCACAATTTTGATTATGTAAGTCTATTGCTTATAACCCTTCATCTCATTGCTCTTTGTTAGAAATTCTGTGTTCTTTAACGTAAAGGACAAGATCCTTTATATCCTTTTTGTTCTGGCTACTTGCTTCCCCTTCCAGCCTTACTATTCACCAATCCTCCATCAAAGTATTTGGGGAAGAAGGGAGGGTGAAGGGAAGAGTGAACTGAGACCTGAGGTCATCTCATTTAGAAGGATCTTTGCCCATTTCCATTTTCCCATTTTCTTCCTCTAAATCCCTGCAGGGCATCCTCTTTGTCACCATCTAAAATTGAAAAAAATGTGGGATTTGACTTGACAGTGAAAGAATGGAAAGCATTTAAAAAAATCCTGGCCAGACCGAGTTTGTGGAGTCTCCTCTAACACAAGTTTTCTAATGGAACTTGCATTTTATAATGCAAAATCTCCTCTGTGTCAGAGCATCCTGTACCTGAATTCTCACCTAATTTAAATGCCTAATCAGTGGTATTGGAATCCTGAATTACTTCTGAGGCATTCTGATCCTCTCACTAACAAAAAAATCAAGTCAAAGTCAGTTATTTATTTTTTTAAGAATCCTGCACACAACTCATCCAGATGATTACCTGAATTGATTAAATGACTTGTAATTCTGTAGTTGCAATAACTGTCCAGAATGGGTAATAAGATCAAAGCCACTATTAACATGCAAAGAAGGGATGTGGGAAAAAAATCATGAGCAGTTTATTTTCAAAATTATGCTATGCATTAGAAGGGGAAAGGAAACTAGCATTAATTGAGCCCCTCTATGTATTAGGCACTTTGATATGTTGTGTATGGACCCTATCTTCTCCACATAAATGTCCTTTGAATTAAGAATTATTACCTTCATTTTACCAACGAGTAGTTAGAAATTATAGGAACGTAAGAAACTTGACAAAATCATACAGCTATTAAAAGGCTGAAGTTATAATTCAGGCATTTTATTCTCTATAGATTCTTCTCTTTCCACCATAAATTTCTCAAACTGAAGAAGTGACTTTTGTATTATCTGGAAGTAAAGAATATTCTGAAAGAAAAACAAATATAATTTGAATTTGGTACCCTATGCAAGCGCTCACATTGAATCAATATATAAAAATACTTACTGTTAATATTTTAAATATTTATTGTATATTCTGAATGCTGATATTGAGATAAAGAATTGATAGTTTTTCTTTACAAAAAAAATTGTGCTTCTGGCATGTATGTCTGGGTGTATAATTCACAGTGAAAAAAGCTTTTAAAATTTTGTAATAGCTCATTATTATGAAGAGATTCCAAAGAAAATTGATAGATGATTGTTTCATTGATTTAATAAAAATGAAAGTTTAATTAGGCAGATTAGGAAACTGTTATTTTGGGGGGACAAGCAAATACACAGTATTCATTTCTGTCTATCATTCTTAGAACATGGACATTTCAAAAATATGAGGCAATCAAGAATTAACTGAAAGACTTGTTGTATAGGTTTACCTACAACTCTTAACAGAGCTATGAAAGAACTTTATTTACTATATGAAGAGGAAGATTTTTTGTAAGTTCCAATTAAAGTCTAACTGTCAACATCAATAAACACTGTGTATACAAGCATTGTGAAAAGATTCAGAGACAAACTATTTTAGTTCCTGAAATTGAGCTATCACCTTTTTGAAGACAAAGCTTTTGCTATTTTTACAAACAGAAGTCCATTAATTAGAAAACTCTTTCAAAATCTTAAACATGTTTGTTGAACACAAATGCTACATTTGTGTACTGAGCTAGGAGCTGTTTACACCTGTCTCAGGCAATGTTTTTTATTAGGCAGACTGTTTTACTCACATTGAGAATGAATTGCTAAATAAAAATGTACATACATTTTATAATTTGAATTCATAATTATTTATTGTTTCCTACACTCTATGTAAGACAGCTTAAATTTTTTTAAACATCTTTGTTGGAGTATAATTGCTTTACAATGGTGTGTTAGTTTCTGCTGTATAACAAAGTGAATCAGCTATACATATACATATATCCCCATATCTCCTCCCTCTTGCAT
>NC_041229.1:77081370-77086649 GCF_002837175.3 Physeter macrocephalus
AAGATATACAGATCGCCAACAAACACATGAAAGAATGCTCAACATCATTAATCATTAGAGAAATGCAAATCAAAACTACAATGAGTTATCATCTCACACCAGTCAGAATGGCCATCATCAAAAAATCTACAAACAATAAATGCTGGAGAGGGTGTGGCAAAAAGGGAACCCTCTTGCACTGTTGGTGGGAATGTAAATTGATACAGCCACTATGGAGAACAGTATGGAGGTTCCTTAAAAAACTAAAAATACACAGCTTAAATTTATTGTGCCTTGCATTTGCTGTGCTTTTCTTTCAATTCTCTGTACTAATAGAAAATTGTAGACTATGATCACATAGAAGCTAGTAAATTATCACAAAGAAAAACAAAAGCATAAGTAGAATACAGATTAATGGCTCTGCAGATTCATTTGCCTTACACAGTCATCAGCTGCTATTTTCTTTAATCTTTCATATATAGTCAATTTTTTATTAGTAACTTTGGAAGCCAATAGGCATATTTATTTCTATACTTGTTTTATTTGCAACTTAAAAATTTATGCAAACACTACAAGATTTCATCATAAATGGTAATATAAACTGAAGCATTTACTTCTTCATAAGTTTATATTTTCAAATATTTCATCTCTAATAGCACAAATATTTTGAAACTTTTTAATGCCATTCATTCTTTTCTCCTATGAGATCAATAAAATGCAAAATAAGCTATATGTTTTCGTATTGATGTCTTCAAATCCAAGACAATGCTAACAGATTTTCAAGACAAGGATTGAGAAAGAGTTTCAGAAATGTGAAGTTAGACAAAGATAAATGGGCATCTTCACTGAAGGATTTCTCATACCCATAACGTGAGATTGTACAATGTTAAACTCTAAGATAAAGAATTACCAGGCAGGGACTTCCCTGGTGGCCCAGTGGTTAAGACTTCACCTTCCAGTGCAGGGGATTCGGGTTTGATCCCTGGTCGGGGATTCCACATGGCCAAAAAACCAGAACATAAAGCAGAAGCCATATTGTAACAAATTCAATAAAAACTTAAAAAAAAAACATTACCAGGTAGTGTTTCACAAAATTACTGAATCCTAGAATTCTATTAACATCTGCAAGACTAATTATTTTAAGAGAAATAGTTTGTAAAAAGCAGTTCATGAAGATTAGCATAGTTATAGCAAGAAGATGGGAAAGAGACAAAGACATACAGATCAAGATGGCAGTGTAGGAGGACATGGAACTCACCTCCCCCCATGTACACATCAAAAATACATCTACAGGTGGAGTAATTCTTACTGAAAACTAACTGGAAACTGGCGGAAAGACTCCTGAACAGCCATGGCTGTAAAAAAAGATCCACATGTAATTGGGTAGGAAGGGAAGAAAAGGAACTGGGTCAGGACCTGTGCCCCTTGGAGGGGACTCAGAGAAAAAGGGAGAACACATGGACAGAGACCTGCCCTGGGGAATAAGCAGCAAGAGTCACAGATTGGGCACCCCAGTAGTGGGGTCCTACAGGGGAGAGGAGCCTCCTTGGCTGCTTGGAGGACTGCTGGGATTAACAGGAAGGCTGTGGAAAGCCTGGACTCTGCTTGTGAGGAGCACACACACACTGGCTTGCCCCAGAGGCAGGGCAGAGAGGGTGGTTAGAGGATTGCTCTAGTGGCTGCCAGATTTCCCATGACTGCCTTGGCACAAGCTCCAGCCATGGCCGAGCAAATGCTTCAGCCCTGCACAATACAACACAGGATCTAGGGCTGCCACGACTGGGGAGAAAACCCGGCCATGGGATGCAGAGGCAGCACAGTCTCGGGAAGGAGGCTGGGTGGGGCGGTGGTGGCATCGTTGGCACTAACTCAAGCAGCACCTCAGAAGCAGCCCCAAACTCTGATGGTGGCTGCTTCACCACAGCTCATGCCCTGAATTATTCTGAGAGTCCACATGGACCCCACCTGCCCTATGGTGAGACTCCACAGCAGGGAGGAGGTGGTGGAGACTGTGGGCAGTGATAGGCCAGGAGAGACGAAGGGGACTCGCACCCAAAGCTCCATGTGAGAAGAGTGGGGGAAACAGCTGTGGGTGCCTGCATATGTAGAACATCGAAGACAGGTCAGAATTCTGTCTAGGGCCAACGCAAGCAAAGAGCCCACATGGGCCCCCCTTGCTTCAGCACTCGTTCCCTCTGAGGCAAGGATTCAGGTGCCGGGAGAGGGAAAGGCACACACTTAAAGGGAACAGAGCCAGCCCAGGCCCAACCATCAGGGCTTCTGATCCAGCAACTAGGGATTAGACACACACCTGATATGGCAGCAATGGCCACTGAGCAGAGGGGAAGTCCTGCATCACACCCAGTTCCAGCTCTAGCCCCTTCATCACCAGCCCCATCTCCTACCAAGGTGATAGCTGCCAGCACAGCCTGAGGAAAGACATGACTTGAATACATGTCAGATCCAGCTGTCCCACCAAAACCACTGGACACATGCAGTCAGCACAGGGATGCTCTCACATAAAAACACCTTTTCAAGACTGCAATAGGGGGGGCTTCCCTGGTGGCGCGGTGGTTGCGCGTCCGCCTGCCGATGCAGGGGAACCGGGTTCGCGCCCCGGTCTGGGAGGATCCCACATGCCGCGGAGCGGCTGGGCCCGTGGGCCATGGCCGCTGGGCCTGCGCGTCCGGAGCCTGTGCTCCGCAGCGGGAGAGGCCACGGCAGAGGGAAGCCCGCATACCACAAAAAAAAAAAAAAAAAAAAAAAAAGACTGCAATAGGGAAAAGTTTCAACTAAATTTATAGAGGCAGAGAAAGTTAAGCAAAATAAATATGCAGAGGAACTGCTCTCAATTGAAAGAGCAAGAGAAAACCTCTAAAAAAAATAAATAATCAAACAAAAATAAACAATTTACAAGGTAAAGAATTCAAAGCGTTGGTAATAAAAATGTTAACTGTACATTCATTTAAATACCTAATCTTATGTTGCTTACATTGTCTGCCTGGGCTTACTTTTAACTTGTGAGTCTAAGTCACTTGGTCACTATTAAATGGGCTGAATCCTACGTTCCACTCTACAGACCTTGAAAGACCTTGAATTGACAGACTATTGGCATTTTTTGTTCTCACTTGAGAGCAGTAAGTATATACACAGGCTCTGTCTTGTCTGTTTTGTAAACATGTACTCATCCTTTCTACATTTACTTTGTTCTTCCCACTTTCATTGAAGAATTATTAAATACCATTTAAATCTTAACCACTATGCTAGGACAGGAGGAAATAAATGATTAAAACACATATTTTGTACTTCATGGAGCATTAGGGAAAATAAGCATGGAAGAAAATAATTATTGGACTATGGAAAAGTTATAATAGAAGCATACTAAAATGACACGTGAGTTCAGAATTATAGAATGTTTATAGGATGTGGCATTGACTTAATATTTAAAAGAATATATGAGACACATATGGGCTAAGAAATGGGAAAAATGGATTGAAAGTCAATCATATCATATGAAGATCTTTAAATTGCCTCCCTCTTTCAAATCCATATCTTACTCTCATCCTGTGAGCTATCTAAGCATGAAGTTCTTCCAGGATTGGAGGGTAACCTGGCTCCCCTCTCACATGTATTTTCCTGGTAGAACTACCCTAACTTAAAGCCTTCTCCATTTCCTTGCTTAATCTTTTCTCACTCCTTCATAAACTATGGGTCTTCTAGAATTTTGTTTATTTTGTCTACTGATGACCTTACTATCATTAAATTATTTTTGAAGTTCTCTTGAATTTGGATAAGCTTCTGTTTCCCCACATAAGTATCAACACAAATTATTGTTTTCCTTTTCCCTCATTTATATCAATGCACTAAGTTAAAGGAGTTTTAAATTTCATAAACACCCCCATATTGTTTCTCAGAGTATTTTTGTGTGTATGGATGAATTATCTGTAGTGGTTCTCAAAGTTGAACATGCATCAGAATCACCTGGAGAGCTTGTTAAACTACAGATTGCTGGCCCCCTATCCCAGAGTTTCTGATTCAGTTTGCTGGGTAGAGCCTAAGAATTTGAGTTTCTAACTCTGTTCCTGCCACCTGGGGGGATCACACTTTGAGAACCACTGCACTAAAGAAATGCTATATTAGAGTGGAACTTTTCAAATTCTAAAAAAAGTAATAAACAAATAAAACTTAGTTCGATCCCTGTGAGGAAACCAATAAAGTTAGATCAGATATATGATAGTAGTTGAAAAATGAACAGAATAAATATAGTTCATAAAAGGATTATTTGTGAATCGAAAATGATGACTATCATGATAGTAAATCTAATTTGGAATGGTGGAGGTGTTGTCTAAACAAGTCTTTATCATCTCCTCAAGCTGACTAGTTCTAGCAATATGTCTATTTTTCCTGTTAAAATAATAATATAGATCCCATAATCTTACTAAGAAAGACCTGAATTTTTCTAATCAAAAATAGCCTATAAAGAAAGAAAAAATTGAGCAGAAAAATGAGAATACAAATGATTCTCTTGAAAATTTCTAGTCTACATAAACTTGTTTCATCCACTCTTCTGCTCTTCACATAGTGATTAGTTCCTCTGTGGGGGAAATGAATGAATATAGTCAAAGGTTACAAACTTCCTTTTTTAGTATGTATGTGTTATTAGGGTGTAATGTACAACAAGATGACTATAGTTAATAATACTGTGTTGTATATTTGAGAGTAGCTAAGGGAATAGATCTTAAAAGTTTTCACTACAAAAGAATTGTAATTATGTGAAGTGATTAATGTGTCAACTAAGCTTATGGTGGTAATCATTTCACAATATATACATATACCAAATCCCTACATAGTATACCTTAAAATTTTACAATGTCATATTTCAATTATATCTCAATAAAGCTGGAAAAATAGGCAAGTGGCATAGCAAGTCTAATAAAAAAGAAAAAAAAATATGTAGACTTACTTGAGACTAAGTCCTTGATTTATTCTTTGATCCATTACAGCATCTGAAATTTGGACAAGGACTACTTTTATTGGGAAAGCCAAGAAAATATTAGTCTATTATTTAACATATTAATTTTGTGATAATTTTGTTTACCCGATAATATGACTACCATTTCATGCACTAGTGCATTAAGTGCTATTATTAATATGATTGGCTTTAACAAAACCTATAATACTAATATTGATGACCAAGTATTTTAGAATATTGAATTAAAATCTTCACAAGATATTATTATTTACTATTTCACCAAGATGTTCTAAAGTGTTGTGTCTTTTTTTTTTTTTTGCGGTACGCG
>NC_041229.1:77086730-77145831 GCF_002837175.3 Physeter macrocephalus
GCGGCCATGGCTCACGGGCCCAGCCGCTCCGCGGCATGTGGGATCTTCCTGGACCGAGGCACGAACCCGTGTCCCCTGCATCGGCAGGCGGACTCTCAACCACTGCACCACCAGGGAAGCCCAGTGTTGTGTCTTTTTAAATAATTCTAAAGAATTACACAACAGGACTCATGTAAAACTACACAGTAGTCAGAAATACAAAATCATCCAGTTATATCTGAAGTGTGTCATGTAATGAGCAACTTTGTTCTTTTACTGAGGATGATTCTCAACTGTTATCACAAATAATCATTTAGTTTTCTATTTATGCCCAGCAATGAATAAGACAGAGAATGTTAATGCAACAATGTAACTTTTGTTACAATGGGTTTTTGCTTCAAACTCATGGGTTTCTGAAGCAAAGTTTTCTCTTACTTTATTCATGAAGCGACACACACATGAATACAACTTGCATTATTCCAAGGGGTAAACTTTGCTTCCCACGAATATATCTGTGATAATCAAATTAAAAAAGGATTATATCTGTGGTAGCAACAAATTTCTGAACACCAGATTTTCTCTCAGAAAAGTTAAATCCAGAGAAATGTGTGGATGTTTGCTGCTGCTTGTAATAGAAGCTAAATTGATTTCCATTGCTTGGTAAACCAGTTTAACAGCAAACTGAATTTATTTTTATTTCACTTTTCTCTTACTTCTCTTTGAATTATAAAGGAAATGGAAATAAACAGCAGGAGCAACATGTGATATCACAAAATATACAACAGCTCAATGTCAACAATCCTGGTAAATAAAGTTAGTGCTGTTCTCATTAAATTTTTAATTAGGGGATAAATCATGAACCAGCTGATATACCAAGGGAAAGTTAGAAAACATTTAGTCCAACTTAATGATTTTAAACATAAGGACCCAGAGAAATGAAGCAATTTCACTAATCATTTAATACTTTTGCACCTTAAAATGTTAACCATTTGTCTTGCATTGTCAGTATTTTTGGATATTTTTTAATCATACAATTATTACAATTATCATGTTCTTGAAATCTCTTTTTGAAACTACTGAGGTTAGTCTTAATTATATAATTTTCACAGATGTGTCAGCGTTTTGGTAACAGAATGAGATCTTGAAACTTTGTAATATTGTTCTTCATGAGAATAAAGTTCTCAATTATTGCTTTTACTTCTAATGAGAAACAACGTAGTGGGTCTGAAGGAAGGTGAACATGATTTACCATGATATTCAACTGAAAGAGAAAGTACGGATATTGACAATAGCGTATGTAAATCTTTCTCAGCTTGTGAGGTTACATGACCTAGAGGAAACTTATCTGTAAGGGTCTCAGAAGGCTAAGATCAATCCCAAGAGTGCCATTAATTTTCCAGTATCCCTGTGGTTTGTGACTCCATGAGCTTCAGTAAGAACATCTGTAAAAGGAAGTGAAAGGGTTCATTAGATGCTTAAAATATATATGTCCTTTTCTAAGTTCCTTTTTGTGATCCGAGGAATAGGGCACCAGGCTGTCTCTTCATTCTCAATTTGACAAGATTTAGTCATGTCTTTAACAGAGTGCAATTTCTCTACATTGTCATTTTGCATATTTAAAACCAAATTCTTTGTAATTCTCCTGTGTATAATTTCAGTAATTTAGAGATGAGGATCATGTGTGAGATATCAATTTTTCCTTCCGTTAAATTTAGGCTCACTGAAATAACTTTAAATTAGAGAAAATGGTTTTAATATGGCAGGTTATCAAATCATCATTTACAGATGTGGCCTCATTTTACAGGGATTTATTTGTGTGATGAATCTTTGACTCATTGCTAATAGAACAATACACTGGCAATTAAGCATTGGGATTTGTTGGCCTAGTTAAATATTGTTCAATTCTTGCATTTCTCACATCTGTCAGATCTGAACTTTTAGCTAGTATTAGTTCATTTTTAACAGAATTCTAACTGCTGCAATTTGTGTCTAGAGATAAGTACTTCAGTGCCCTCAGAAGAAGCTGAGGCATATAATGTCAATGTGTTTATCTCCATATTGTTCAGCTTTTCTTTAATTAAGTAGCTAAAAGAAGTTTCAATAGAATCTATATAAAATGCTCATGTTTGCTGATATTTCCCTTGTGTGAATTAAACTTGATCAGCAAATCTAGGGGAAAATTTTAGTTCATCATTTGGACAGTTTTGCCTTATATAATTATTTTCATTCAATAAAGGCCACAAAAATGTTCAACTTTAGTGACATTCATTGCATTGTATAAATAAACTAAATCACCTATTTGCATGAGATAACACTTTTCTTTGCTAGGAACTCATTAAACTTTTCATAAAATGAAGACAATGGCTTGATCATTTTAATGACAATATTAGCTCATTTCCTTGACAAAATCATGGGCTTAATATCCTGGAATTTTAAATTTTATTTACTTACAACATATTCAAGACTCATTTTGTATAGCTTTAATTATACACAGTGTTATCTAAAGTAAAAGATATCTAAAGTATAGCCCCACAAGAATGTATAGAGTATATAGACTGTATAATCTCTGAAACAAACATTTTGAGAAAAAAGAAAAACAAAAAACTTTGAAATAATTTTCCTTCAGTGGCTAAGAACCTTTAGTAGGTTCTCATGACCAAATAAGCCACCATAGACTTCTGTACATATTTGGAGTTAATGTGGTCACAGGAGCATATCACTACCCTCAATATTTTTTTCCCTAGATCCTGAAAGTACACACATAACAGCTTCTGGGCTCAAAACAAATGACTAAATTAAGTTTGATGTCCTTTCACTTTTTAGGAGGACAATCTATTTTGCTATCAACCTCTTTTCCTTCACTCTAACACATTATTATCTACTGCCGCAGTCTCAGGACCCAGCATGATGTTGAAACAGATATTTGTAATTTGAGAAATAGCAATAGCTATCTTGCATCTCTGGAGTTTATTTTTGTAGCATTTTGTGTTTAAAATGCTTTCATTTACATTTTAGTTCCTTCATTTCAAATAAGTAAGGCTTTTGAGTAGGCACAAAAATTCCTTTCTGCTTTTATTTGTACATTTAAAATTTTATAGACTCTCCTTTTTATTATTACTGAAATGAGTTAATTTTCATCATCATTTAACAAAACCATTTTCTTGTCTTTGGGTAGGACCCAAATATGTGAGAATAAGTTGGCTTTGAAAAGTCTATTAATAGACTTAAATGATTTTAATTATATAAATATGTAGAAACAAACACTAAATATATTTCCCTGAGGCTGACCAAATTTTATTCAAAACTTTACAAAAGTGCAAAATTAAAAAAGATAGTTTATTCAACATTTAACTTTTTCTTGCTATATATTCATGAAGAAGCATCAATCCACTGTTAGACAACATATTTCAACTGTGTATTTTTAAAATTTGTATTCCTTTAGTTTTCCATAAATGATCTATCTTGGAATATGTCAAATGCTAAGTTCTCAAAATTACCACCAAAATAATCTGTTGGAAAGTAAAGCTCAATGCATCACTTGTAGCATAAATGGGGTCATTTATTTAACAAAGTCTTAGTAGCATCTCAGAGTGAGATGAGAGCAAGTTTGGGAT
The DNA here is from genome assembly GCF_002837175.3 of Physeter macrocephalus. Lineage (NCBI taxonomy): Eukaryota > Metazoa > Chordata > Mammalia > Artiodactyla > Physeteridae > Physeter > Physeter macrocephalus. Next base: position 77,090,324 of record NC_041229.1, read on the forward strand.
ATTTATGAAGCTTTTGTTAGGGGTCATGTCTAAGGCAGGTCTTTCATGCAGGGGCATGATTAGGATTTGTAAGGCTCCTGATTTAATAATTTTGAATTGGTAGACTCAGTGTGGTGAGACTTTCAAGGTGAGATTTTCCAGCAACTCTGAGAGATTGTTACTTGCTGCTATCTCTTGAAAAGTAAAGTTGTCTGATGTTTGTTTAAATAGGTTTGCTAAAATTTCCTAAAAGAATAATAATTTCCATTGTTGCTCTTACCAGACAAAGGGCAAGATTTTTTTAGAATAGTAAAGTTGTGTTAATGTACATAGCAAACTATATAGGGGTAGATGATTTAGGTTCTCAGTGTCTCCCTGCTTCCAACCCCCCTTCCCACCAATTCTACCCCCAATGCCTCCCATGATCATTCTTCATCTTGATCTAAAGAATAGACCATTAACAGCTGAGAATGTGATCAATCCAGATCTTCACAGATATTTATTGTGATATTCACGTGCGTACATTTTCCAGGGGTAGTTGTAATATCCCAGGTTTTTTCGTTCTGTTTGTTTGAAGGTCGCTTGTTGGATCACATGATGGTACAGCAGTAATTTCACAACGAAATTTAAGACTCTTGAGATAACACATCTGAACATTGCAATGTGGACAAATAATACAAGGAAGATTATAATAGGAGTTTGTAGTACATTTCCCAATCAAGAGTACCCAGATTAAGCTACATAACAAGATCTCATGCTCAGTCTAAAGCGTCTACAGAACCAGATGTGGTGATTAGCCCAACTTTCTAATTTTATTGTTTGTTTATTTCTCAGATGTTTTTAGTAATATTTGAGAATAGTAATACTCAAGAAAGGAGTTCATGGATGTAGCCACAGCTTTCTTAAGACTCTTTCCCTAAAATATCACATGATCCCCTCAATAGCACATGTGCCTGTCCAATTTGTGATCCTATCAGGCAATAAGATCTACAGTATTGGGGGCATTCTCTAGCTCTTTATGCTATTCTCTAAGCCATTGCATGTCTCCCTATTTCCTTGGCTTGTTGTAAAGCATCAAATGGAAGAGACTTGAGGAGAGAAGACCCCAGTTCAGAATTCCTCATGAGTAGTTAAGCTTCTGGTTCCCAACTGAGGCTCAGTTTTTCTCCTTCTTGAATTAATTTATCCAGTGATTTCTTTCATCCAAGAGGGAAAACTGATATGTCAAAAAGGACACTGTGTGAAGTCAGTTTACCAAGGTAGCAAATCCTTGTATAACTTCCAGGTAGTAGCAATTACGCTTTAGAGCCACAAATCCAATACTAGTTGTTGGGCATCACCCACCGATCGGTTTTCAGCCAAAATATCCCTAAGGACTGTCACATAGTATGGTAACATTTTGGTGCTCCTGATCCTTGATATCTTCAATTTTGGCTCAATTTATAAAGGTATCAAGAAGCCAACATCTAAATTATCTAATATCCTCATGAATGGGGACAGAGGGAGGTCCTTAGAAATGCCAAGGAAAAAACAGCAGAAGAGTGTTTAAAGGAAAAAAATAAAAACAGCAGAAAAGCATTTAATCTAGTAATGTCATCTGCTCTGAACATCCCTCTCTATTAAATTAGTGGATGTGATGTCACAAAAGACAAAGGAATGTTCCTCAATTAAGGTTAGAGGGTGACAGTTATGGACTGGGACACAGGTACTGAGTATAATTAGATTTCCTGGCCACCTGAGTAGTGACTTCAAGAGAGCAGTTTAAGGGTAAAATAGGAAATTAGATGTTTCTTTCTCTTGCAAAGCTATTGTCCTTCAGAAAAGGTACTCAAATATAGTGCATAAATATAATCTCAATACAGATACTTGGCTTTTAAAATATGCATAAAATGTGGTGACCCTTTAGATTGCATAAATGTGAAAGATTCCTGTTTTCTATTTTACTTTTTGGTTTATTCAAGCTAGTTCTGAACCCTTTCTACACCATGACTCATCTTTCCTACAAATATAAGAAGTTTGGTGGTAGCCATCACTGAACTTACATCGATGATATTAAAAAAACTCTCTTCATTTTGGTTCTGTTTAAGTAAGATGCAGAAAATTGATACTTCAAAGACAATTAAGTAAACTACATTACAATCTTCTATAACACTTTAAAAATAGCATTTACTCAAAAGCTTTAAGATATTCAATACTCTTATTAAATTGCAAAAGCATATGAACTATATGCTGTAAGTAAATCCTTGTATTCACTGTTATTAGGGGTTATGTAGTTCATGATAGAAGTCTAGCTTGTTCAGTCTTTACGCAAATACCATTTTTCCAGAATACCGAACACTTTTACATTAAGCAAAATTGAATTTTGGATATATTTTATACAATAAAAGGCATGATTCATGAGAATTATTTTACCAGCAGTAAGAAAAGTAAAAATACACCCGATGTGATAAGTAGCATATATGTTAGTACACATCAATAATATCAATAATACCAAATCTTCCAGTTTTATATTTAATCATTACAATGAAACAAATTTAACCATGTAAGTATGAGTCAGGCTCACAACGTAGCATATCTTTGAAAAGATTTGACTCTTTGTGAAGCTTAGGTTTGCTTCATGCTCTTTTTCTGACATTAAAACTCAGTAAATTTTAATTTCTTCTCTCTATTATTCTCAACAAGAAAGTAAATAGTGAAAAAATGAAGGGAATTCATTTATATGCACATGAGATTTCTAAAATGTAGATAATGAATCAAATAATTAGCTTAGCATATTTCTGAAAGTTATGTGAGAAATTTTGTTGATGAGAAAATGAATATTTAATTGGAGATTTAAAAAATGGATTTCTCTAATGGCATGAAGAGGAAAGAACTTTTGTAGACACTGGGAATTTGTGGTGAGGTGGATTTCTATTGGGTAAACCATAGGGATGCAAATATAATCAAAAGTAATGAGACACTATTTACAATAGCCAGGACATGGAAGCAACCTAACTGTCCATCAACAGATGAATGGATAAAGAAGATGTGGCACATATATACAATGGAATATTACTCAGCCATAAAAAGAAATGAAACTGAGTTATTTGTAATGAGGTGGATAGACCTGGAGTCTGTCATACAGAGTGAAGTAAGTCAGAAGGAGAAAAACAAATACCGTATGCTAACACATATATATGGAATCTAAGAAAAAAAAATGTCATGAAGAGATTAGTGGTAGGACAGGAATAAAACACAGACCTACTAGAGCATGGACTTGAGGACATGGGGAGGGGGAAGGGTAAGCTGTGACGAAGTGAGAGAGTGGCAGGGACATATATGCACTACCAAATGTAAATTAGATAGCTAGTGGGAAGCTGCCGCATAGCACAGGGAGATCACCTCTGTGCTTTGTGACCACGAGAGGGGTGGGATAGGAAGGGTGGGAGGGAGGGAGACGCAAGAGGGAAGAGATATGGGAACATATGTATATGTATAACTGATTCACTTTGTTGTAAAGGAGAAACTAACACACTATTGTAAAACAGTTATACTCCAATAAAGATGTTAAAAAAAAAAAGTAATGAGACAAATATTATTTTGCAGTATGGCATGTTTAATATTCTGAGCTACCCATACTATAAATTAAGAAGATATTTTCAAAAACAATGTAAATAAAGGGTCAAAATTAATACAAAATTGTTGATAGGATGGCGTTAAAATATACTCTATCAAAATTGATCTTTAGGGAAAATGATATCTATTTTCTTCTGTTTGTCAAAGGAAGAAACACTGTTTAACCTTTCTTTTTTTTTTTTTAACATCTTTGTTGGAGTATAAGTGCTTTACAATGGTGTGTTATAACCTTGATTTCTGAAAAATTGAGGAGGCATCCTTACATCCATACTTTTGTTCCAGTTATTTTACCAGTTTTGTTAGTATGTGGAGGATTTGCAATAGACTATGCTATGCACTGAATCTTATCTTCCCCAAATTTATATGTTGAAACCTTAATGCCCAATGTGATAACATTAGGAGATGGGGTCTTTGGGAGGTAATTAGGTTTAGATGAAGTCATGAGGTTGAGGTCCTCGTGATAACATTAGTGCCCTGATAAGACACCAGAGAGCATTTCCCCTCTCTGTGCCATGTGAGGAAACAGAGAGAAGGTGGCCATCTGCAAGCCAGAAAGAGAGCTCTTACCCAACCATGCTGGCACCTCAATCTCAAATTTTCAGCTTCCAGAACTGTTAGGAAACCAGTTTCTGTTAAGCCACCCAGTGTACAGTGTTTTGTTATGGCAGCCCAAGAAGACTAATATAGACTACCTGTGAGGAAAAAATGCATCCCATTCAGTTTTATGGTAAACAAAGGCACTTTCACTAAAGGGTTTCTCTATTTGAATAGAAAGAATATTTTCAAAAATCTGGAAGATACTGCAATGTCAGTTTCACCCAAGATCATCAATGCTGGTTTATTGTAACCTGTTTGCTAATCTATCCTGCAGAAAGCCATAGTTTACTTTGTGGACTATGGCACAGATAATTTTGTTGTGGTGTCCAATGAGTTTGTGAAAGGCAGAAAATGCAAGAGGACTTCCTGCTGAGGTTTTCCAATTCATAATAATAATTATGATAATAATTTATTATTTGCAGGTGACTTGCTCTAAAATACATCATTCAATTCTCACAACAATCTGGGCTGGGAGGGTCAAGTACTATTTTTATCGTTTCATAGATGTGGAAAGAAAGAGCCTAGTGATTTCAGAGGCTACCTTTATCATATCATAATATTGTATACTGTGTTCCCTACTTACGTCTGTATTTTTATAGCTGACTTGATGCCACAGGTCTCTGTCTAATCATGCTTAATTATCACATTGTGTAATTATAGAGTCTTCATGGTATGTTTTAATATCCAAAAGGACTGCTCACCCAATGTAGTTTTTATTTTCAATATTTCTATAGATATTCTCGAATATTTATTTTTCATATTAATATTACTATCAGCCTGTCTAATATCATTAAAAGAACTTGCTTGTTTGCTTTTGAGGGGAAAATCATATTAAATTTATGGCCTGACTTAGGGGCAAATGACTTACTTATTATGTTAAATCTATCTGAAAACAAGAGATGCTGTTCCATTTGTTCAAGTCTAATTAGTATCTTTCAGGAGTGTTTTATGCTTTTCTTCATAATAGATTTTGCACATTAGTTTTAAAGTTAATCCCTACATATTTCATCTTCTTTGTGGCTATTGTACATGGCATTTTTTCTACCATTATACCATATAAATTGTTGTTAAGTTTTTGAAAGCAATTGATTCCTGTATGCTAATTTAATATCCTGAAACCTTACTAAATTGTTTTATTTTTTTCACTGATGCTTAATGCTTTCCAGATATACTACCTTAATATCTACAAATAAAGATTGCTTTGTTTTCTTTTTTCAATTTATTATATCTTCAATGATGCCTTTTGTTTCATTGCATTTACTCTTTCATCTATTACAGTGTTAAATTATATAAAGGAGATGGTAACAAACCATATGCCTTGCTTATGGCTGTAGTGTTTCCCACTGAGTAAGATGCTACACATAGTTCAAAGGTGTACCTATCTATATTTGTATTAAAACTATGCTGACAATTTCCATTTTCTTACATGTTTTTGTCAGATACAGGTGTTGAATTTTGCCAAAGGATTTTCTTCATGTGTAGAGATAATTATATGACTTTTATCCTCAGATCTATTAATAAAGTGATTTATATTATGGGTTTCTAATATGGACCATTTTCTGAAATAAATCCAACTTGGCATTGTTATTTTTGATGTGGTTTTAGATTTTGATTGCTAAAATTTTATTTAACTTTTGTTTATGATATCTTTAAGTGATAGTCTATAATATTTTATAGTACATTTATTAGGTTTAGATTTCAGTGTTATATTTACTTCCAAAAATGGAAGTTGTTCTTCATTTCCTATGCTCTGGAATAATTTTTGTAACCTTGAGACAATCTGGTCTTTGAAGATTTGGAAGCATTTGCTTTTAAGCCATTTGGCCATGGAGATTCGGCAGAAAGTCTTTTGATAACATTGTCTACTTTTACAGATAGCAATTTGCTTAGACATTCTGCCCCTAGTGGTTTAAATTTGATAGTGGATTTTAAAATTACATTTAACTAAGAGATTCTATTTCATCTAGGTTTTCATAAAGAATTGTAAAATAGCCTCATGAATTTTAAAAGCCCTTCTGTGTCAATGGTAATTTATACTTATGATTTCTTATTTTGTATTTTTTTATTTTCTCCTTTTTCTTCATTAAGTTAGCTAATGGTAGCTTCATTTTGTTGTATTTTCAGAACAGTGTTTTAATTTATTACTTAGGGATATACTTTTTGCATTTTTACCTAATTAATTTCTGTTTTCTGCTTTTCTCTTGATTTCTTTTCTTGTCTCTTTTGTATGCAATCAAATTATTGAACAATACAAAGAACTCTGCTATACACCTTATCGAATTCACAAAAATTTTTACATTTGCCTCATTTGTTGTGACTCTCTCTCTCTTTCTTTCTCCCATTTGAAAGTGACTTTAATGAATTTGGTTCCATTGGCCTTAAATATATCAGTTTATATTTCCTATGAACCAAATATATTTTCTTACATTCTGCAGGTCAATTCTCAAAATCGGGAAACCTGGCATTGATATAATACTTTTATCTCCAACTAGTATCCACAGTCTATATTCAGATTTCCTCACTAATCCCAGAAATGACCTTTTTTCCCCCCTCAAACGAGAATCCAATCCAGGCTCATGCATTGTATTTAACTGCTATATTCCTTTAATCTCCTTTGATCTGGAAAAATCTTTAGCTTTGCTCTGTCTTTCTTAACATTGATACATTTGAAAAGTCCAGGCCAATTATTTTTAGAATGTCCCTCAATTTGGATTTGTCTCATATTTCCCCTTAATTAGATTCAAGTTAAACTGGTTTGGTAGGAAATAGCACAGAAATAAATTTATCACAGTATTGATGATGTTTCGTCACCTGGTCATAGTGGTATCTTCTAAGATTCTTCACTGTAAATTACATTTTTCTCTGTTATTGAAAAGTAATCTGTGAGAGTATTTTGACACTGTAAATTTCTTAACACTTTAAAATTATGTTTTGATGCTTAAAGTGACCTGTATTTAGCCACTGTAAATACTTTCAGTCTCATTCCCTTGTCATTTTGATATATTTTTATTATTTTTTGAATACTTTATTACACGAGAAGATGTTTCAGGCTCATCTTAAATATATTTTTTCACCCCAATCTTGAGATATGCCTTTACTAGGAGGAGTCCTAGTTTCCTTTAGTAAAGAATGGGTTTAGAAACAAAGATTTGAATAATAGGTGTGCTTATTCCTATTGGGGTGTCATGGCTTTTGGGCTTTCTAAGTAAACAGATATGGAGGAAACATATATACACATTCCATATGCATATTTGCATATATTCACATCTATTTGCATGTATTTATAAACAGGTATATATCTGTATTTTATACCTATATCTATATAGCTATATTTTATATCTGTATCTGCATATCTAGATATTCAATATCCTGAGTGCATACTTACATCTCTGTTATAAATCAACACTACAGAGTACATTCTAGATTTCCTCCTTCTGATATTTGTAACTCTCTTCTCCAACAATGAGAAACCTGTCTTCCATTACTATCAATATATAATTTTTCTTTTGCACAAGTCATTTCCAGCATTCTTCTTTCTATAAATCTGAGTCTCCATCTGTCAACATATCTCTTGAGAATGAAGAATTTCTTTTAGTATTTCTTGTATGATAATCTAATGGAGAGTTCTTCTTCTGCTCCAATTTCTCTTTTCTCTTCTACTAGGTCTTCTGTATATTTTATTATTACCAGGTATTATTTCAAAGAAGGCTGACAAAATTCCAGATTTTTAATATGATTTTCATATAAAGTGTGGAAAATTTTTGCATTTTTTATTATATCATGCTTTGGTAACTTGAACTCTGCATGATCATTACTACCTGATCTTTCAGGGAAATCAAATGTTATAGCATCAATCTATTGATAATTAGTATTGGCAAATGACTTACATAATGGCTTTAAAGTAATAAAGACTGCTATTATTCTATGTACTTAACTGTCTTGAGGGAAGGAAATAATTTTATTAACACTCTGTATCCCCTACTGTGCCTGGCTCAGTGAGCAGCTACTCAAAAACCTTTTGCTGATTGCTTATATGTCCCCTACCGGTCTTGTCATTTAATTCTCCATCTCCCCAGGGCCTAGAGCAATCTAATATTAGTTAAACCCCGGAGAGTGGAGAAACAATGCAGTATATTACCTGTGTTTACATTGATAGCTTTTTATTAAAAATATGTATTATGCAGACAACATTGTTATAGCAAAAATCAAAAGGAAGAATTCGGTACTTAACTCTATCTCCTTAACAAATCAACTGTCTTATTTCTCTGTTTTATTTCAGCCCTTATTGGTATGCTCTACAATTTTATATACATACCTAAAAGTAAAAGTTGGTTAAAATTTTATATTCAACTTTTTTTTTTCTTTTTTTGCGGTACGCGGGCCTCTCACTGTTGTGGCCTCTCCCATTGCGGAGCACAGGCTCTGGACGCGCAGGCTCAGCGGCCACGGCTCACGGGCCCAGCAGCTCCGCGGCATGGGGGATCCTCCCGGACCGGGGCACGAACCCGTGTCCCCTGCATCAGCAGGCGGACTCCCAACCACTGCACCACCAGGGTAGCCCTATGTTCAACTTTGATTACACTTTAACAAGACATTTATGAAAGTCTGTAATATAAGGGCACACAAAAACCATAGGCCAAGCCCTGGAAAGTTATAGAGAAATTATATTAATCCATAAACACATTGAAATGGCCCTGCAACAGAGACTACTAAAGATTAAGGAAAAATGATGTAAAATATTGGACTTTTCTGTAATAAATAATAACCCTCTTAAAATTAAGGCTATAGAAATATGCATGTTATGCATATTTTCTTCATTTATAAATGTGGAGAAATGCAGCTCAAAAATGAAAGATAAATAACTTCGAAAACATGGGTTGAGAATATTTTGAATATGGTAATACTAGAAAGAAGTTTAATAAAATAAGATAGTAAGTGGAGTTAAATATTATATGATAATTCTACTTGGTTGATTACTTATTTACTCTCTTTTCCCAAGACAGTTTGGATCTCAGTCGTATGTCTTAAAATGGGCAAGTAACACCAAAGTCCTTTTCCAGAGAATATAGTACATTCTAGATGGTACTATATTGCATGACTCAAAAAAATGTGGCCTAGAGGAATATAGGAATATATAGAAATATATTTGATTCATTGAATCAAATCTCAAGTCACCCAGAATTTTATTTGGTCTTTTTACTTGTGGTATAAAGACTACGTGCTTTCCATATGTAGAAATAATCTAATTAGTATGTAAAGAAATCACACACAAGGGGGTAGATTATTTGTATTCCATCTTAATATGTAGCATAAATGTTCTCTATGTCAATTTACTAGATTTAACACTAATTCTCCTACTGAGCCTCTTTCATGTGCTTATTATGTCTTTTTATGTTTAGTTGCTTCCTGAATGTTTAACGGGAAGATAATGGCATCTGAGTAGAAGGCTTGAAAACACAGAAATTATTTTTGAAGTCTCTGTTACAATTGAATATAAATACTTCCAATTAATAAAATATTTATATCCCCAGGAGTAAAAAATCAGCTAGATTCAATGTGACACATGCCAAATGCTTACAGAATTGCTATAGAGTTGGGATTGTTTATTTGCAAATGCAGAGTGCAAAAATGACAGGCAAAAATTCACAGCTAAAATTTACTGAGCATACCCTGTTGGCCGTGTCCCATGTTAATTAATTTTTATATGCAATACTTTATACAAGGAACAGCCCTGAAAAATTTGCATTATCCTCATTTATAGATGGAAAAACAGAGAGCTAGTAGAGTTAAAAAAAAAAAAAAAACCCTAAATTCTCACACCTAGGAAGTAAGTGACAGATCTGACCTTTACACACAGATCTGTCTGAATTCAAAACCCATATTATTTTAATATGTAGTTGAAAATTGGAACCTTTCTGTCATTTACAGGGGAGTCTATATTGGGGGAAGTACCACCCAAACCTTTCTAATTCATTAGCAGAATGAATTACTCATGCACACACAGCCTTATAGATGGAATTAATTTTGATCTATTATTGAAGTCAATTTATTACCTTTCAGAATTGAACAAATTCTGCCTTCAAAAGCACTATCAATTTATTTGATCATAGTTTTTGATATGTCACTGTATATATATTTTAGAGTTTATAAAACATCGTTACATAAATTGTCTGATTTGAGTCACATAACAGTCCTGTGACATAGATGAAGGATTAGAATCATCATTTAATATAGGGGGGGAACAGTCTCAGAGAGGCAGAATCTAATGCCTCTAAGTTGTCTGGGACTCAGTGTAATGTTTATATATTTTAACAAATCTTTGAAACTTTTGGGTTACAACTTTTTCTCACACGAACCCATTTTTTCCCCTAGTTCTAGAAGTGTACTGTACTTTATCTTCTTGCCACAAGGTCTTCTTGACTCCTCTAGGTGGAAAACTGCTCTACCACCTTCCAAGGTCCTTCACCCAACCACTTACAACTTTCTCCTCATGGAATCTCAGCTTCTATTATCGTGTCAAACTTCCCTTCTCTTATGTATCCTCTCAATGAAGAGGAGGCACTTTTTGCCTAATATTCTTTATTACACCGTCAATCTTCTGCTCCAACAATGATCACATTTGTAATTTTACATTTGTTTGTAAAAGTGTTTAATTTCTATCTTCCCACTCCACCCCACTGAAAGCTCTGGGACAACATGACTCTCGGCTCTGTGAACGTTTTACCTCCTCAGTAGCCTTTAGCACTTTGCTTGGCACAGGTGTCTGATCAATAAACGTATCTGGAGTTGAACTTAATATAGTTACTTATTTCAAAATGTGTTAGAAGTGATTTAATATAATTTAATAGATTTAATTAGACTAAATCAGAATTTAGAGTTGATTTGGTTATAGATGAGATGATAACCTCACCAGGTAGCGATCTGAAAGAGAAGTTTGCATGGGGGGAGCAAATGAACTGCTTGCAGTGCAGGTTTCTATGGTCTATTTTTGAGCTCTGCCTCAGGGATTAGATCTGAGGCCTTTGAAGCAATAGTTTTTTGTTTGCTTGTTTGTTTTTCTTCCTTGTTTTTTCCTCAAGTCTGCATGAAGCACAGAAAGACCTTGGACAACAAGAATAAAAGAAGACTTAGTTTCTTTTTTGGAATCCTCCAGGATAAGCATATTTAAGAATGCAGGACAACAGAGAAATGCCATCAGTAAAGACCATATGGTGGCATGTGGCAGAGGCTCAGCAAACATAGTGTTTCTTCTGAACCACTTTGGTTTCCCTGGTTGTGGAAAATTGTACTCGTGAATGGGCCATGCAGATCTTAAAGTGCCTGATGTCACATATATATATATATATATATATATATATGGATATATATATATATGGATATATATATATATATATTTGGGTAGACATAAAATCCTCTTGATTAAAGTTCAAAAGACAAGTATGAGTAAGTTTCATCCAAATGAAAGGTTTGCCATAAATATGCTCCTTTGAATATAATGACTCTACAATTTAATGTACACATTGGGACACTTCTGAGAGGGAAAGGTGACCTTGTGACAATGATGCCATGATGGTAGGCACAAATCAGCCTCTTCCTGAGCAAACCAGGACATATCATTTTCCTGATTTTATCCCAATGGTAGTAATTGCTATAACTACTTCTTGTTTACCTTGTTTATGTCTGCTGTATAAACTGTGAAGGTTACCATATCCAAACTATGTTGTGTCACTAATCACATAACATTCACACGGCGAATGCTGTCCCCTAGAATTGTTGTCTCATCCTTACACCTACCTAAGCACTTTTAAAAGGTTTTACACATTTTAAATTATCTGTTCTTTGTAACAACTCTGAGGTACATATTATTATTATACCCATTTTACAGACGAGGAAAAAGAGTTAAAGAGCTTGAATTAATCTATCTGTAATCTCACAGCCAGTAAGTGATGGAACTGGTTTGGATGCAAGAACTTTACCATTCTATTCCATGCCATTAATCATTAAACTAAAGTTTTCCTTGTTAACACTTTTCCTACAGTACAACTTCCTCAGCACTAAGTATAATGCTCTGAGGTTATAAATATTTGGGGATTCAATGTAATTCCTCAGAACTATTCCATTCAAATTATTTCCATTGTATTAGTCAAAAACATGCATGCAAATTATACAGAAGTGCATTGAGAAGATTCATGAAGCATAGTTGGAAGTGATAGACTGTGTAAGTCAGAGAGCTTCACTACTGTCACATTTTTTGAAGTTTAAAACAAATCACATATTCTTAAATTGCATTCATATGTATAATATTCAAGCTCTGTGAATTCCCAGTCATTTAAAGATTCAAAACTTCCCTCCCTCAACACAATCCCTTTGTTAGATAATTTGACCTAGTAGTCACTACCCAATGATCTAAACATGCACCTCCAAAAATTTCCCTTCAAAAGGGGAATTAAATCAATCTCAGTTTTGAAGTTATAACAGATGTGAAGTAAAATGTGTGTTTAGTTTTCCTGAATCCATAATTTTTAAAGTTAATGTAGAAGTATTTATATACCTGTAGTCAAACTGAAACCTAAATATGTAAATCACCCAAGGGAAGAGTGGGTGCATAACAGGAAGAGGGTAGCAAGTGGAACAGGGTGTCAGTGAATGTATTAACTTTAAATATTTATCAGGAGTACGACTGCTTTCTCTTTTATGTAGCTCGTAGTTACTCTACAGCATATGGGTAATGCAAAATGGATGTTAACATGGTGAATATTAAGTGTTAACGAAGTGTGTCATTCTTAGGAAAAAGTGTTAACTTCCCAAACTGTTGAAACATTATTTGGAGTTAACAAATCCAACTACCCATCTATCTAGTTATATATTTTTTCAGATAAAGAACATTAACAATTTAGAGAATAGATAGATAAGTAGATAGATATAAACATGTAAGTAAACAGATAATTATGTTTTCTCTCTGTATCTGCATAAATCAAATTAATATTTCCACTTGTCTATTATTATATTGTGTGAAAATATCTAAGTGGGTCAATGGACCTTTTAGCCCTTGATTTGTCACCAGCATACTATGTCACCCCAATATGCTGTAACACACCAACTCTATACAAGCAGAATAATTAAATTTAAAAAATAGTGAAGTTGTGAGTAGGAATGGGCAGGAGGTTTAGCATGTAACTATAGAGTGATAGTGTTCTTGTCTTATAATCAATAATTTTATACTTCCTAGAAAAATTAATTAAGATATGTGTTACAAAAGTAGGAGTAACCACTGAAGGACTAGCAATAAAATGTATGTTTCCCAAATAAGAGTGGGGAAAAAAATTAGAAAAACTTCGAGCCCATTAGAAAAAAAGATTCAAAACAAATTAAACATAAATAGTAATAATTAATAGACAAATATTTGCTTATTAAATGGTAAACATTAAACATTTCTACATAGTCAGCATGTTTTAACAACAAATTTGCAAAGTGAATAAAACTCAGGCAGTATATCAGTCAGGCCTGGTTTCTCTCATCTTTGCCTTGCCACTTACTGGCATGGCCTTAAGCAATTTATCTCAACATGTTTTAATTAGGTCTCTTCTTCCAATTGTAGTTCCTAGATTGGCAAAAATTTATTTCCTAGTTTTCCCACTAAGTTTTAGAAGTTAAGCAAAAGACTCTGTTCATGAATAGATTTCATGTATACAGTTGTCCCTTAGAATCCAGGGGGGATTGGTTCCAGGATTTCTGCAGATACCAAAATCCATGGATGCTCAAGTCCCATATTCAGCCCTCTATATCCACGGGGTCCCCACCCAAGGATATGAAGGGATGACTGTATATGAAATATTTTACAGTGATATATATTTTTAAAAGTGTATACATTTGTGGCTTCTATCAGTAGTAATCAGGTAGTTATGAGTTGAGTTTCCAATGTACCAGTAATCCTCTCTACATTTCAAAGTATATGGCTAAAAGCCTATCACATGTTAACAATTCAAACATAGCATTTGAAACTAAATTTGAACTAATATATTATTAGTTAGTAATTATCTAGTTACTAATAAGGCCCATATAATTCAATAATTTTATGGCACAGTCTGGCCATCAAAGTGATAAAGTTCTATGAAAGATTGGCATTTGCTTGGAGGGCTCAGGTCTTACAAAAATGGGAATTCTTCCCAGGGACTCCTACTATAAGAATTATAAACCCACAATAGAAACAAGATTGTGAAAATGTAGGGTCCTACATACTAAGTTCTGTACCCTTTTATATATTATGCATTACCTTGCTTTCTCCACTGAATGTTCTATTCCTCTCTTCAAATTTTATTAAAATGAGAGCTTCCTAGACAATGCCTTCCCTGGTAGGAGCTATTGTCAACACCAGCAGCCCCAAGTCTGAAGGTGTGGTAAACTGTTTGTCAAAACAAATATGTACATCTATCTTCACATCAGAAATTCAGACACGATCATATTTTTGAAAATATTAACTTGGTGTCTCCTTGAAGTATGATTTTTATATGAATATGGGTTTATATTTGTATGTGTTCACAATATTTCATATAGAAGGATACTAACTTCCTAAATGTAGTTACAATTTATGACAATGTCAAATTCAAACTGGTTTTTCCTTTGTCTTTCTATGCTTTTTGAATAACGTATTGAGCCAAGTGAGCCGCATGCTTACTGGCTACCTCGAATTAGTTTTCCCTGCAGGAATAAAAATAATTTAATTTCAACATTGCAAATCTAAGCTACTTCCTTGGAGACTGAACCTCATCTATAGCAGTGTTGAGTACAATACAACATATTACATTTGAAAACACTACCAAGAGCATTTGAAATTCTGATTACACAGAGAATTGTTAGAACAGACCACCATGCAGTTTGTCAAAATAAAATCATGCTCCCCATATTCACATTGACCTTTTATCAAGGGTTAGAAATAAAGATTGGTGCTACCTAGGTAACCAATGCCATATCCTTCCAAACTATCTATGTAGACAAACTCTCGGTTTAAATCTCTTCTTCTACGTGGAAAACATATTCAGAAAGATTCTTTGGCAATGTAGATTTTTTTCCCCTAATTAATGTGCTAATTCCTTCTGGCAATTTTCCCTTCTAATGTCAACATAGAGCTACTCCACTATAAGCAAAGGCTCTGGCTTTGTAATGAGACTTTTAAATACCTAAAAGCCAAACTAATTCACATGTAAGTTTATCTGAGGATGAAAATAAATGAGACCCCAACAAAATACGAAGTCTAATGTTTGCCTAATACTCCTTACAAGTAAATACTCTGTAGAACACTCTTGAAGGGTAATGCTCGGTAACTGTTGCTGGCTGTTTTTCTACTACTTGTCATGCCATGTCTCCTTATTCATCAGCACCTCAATTCCAGGAAAACAAGCTAATAAACAGAATTGTTCCAATAGCATCCTCACTGCCCTTGAGTGCAAACCACATTTAACAAACTGCTTCATATTCCTGAGACTCATACTTTGAGATGGCATTACAGGGACACGGAATTTTCAGTGGCAAAGCAGAGTGCCCTCAGACCATAAAAGAAAATACTTTTATTTACAGAATGTGAGTCAGATATTTGGCTACTAACCAGGTACCATTATTTACTTATCTCCATAGCTCCAAATTTTCTGACTCCATCTCTTCCAGCATTGTGGGACTGTGGTCAATACAGATCCTGTAAAAGTAGCCATTATCTTGATTGATCCAAAATTAGAACAGTAATATTTCTCAAAATTCATTTCGCAGCCATTTCTCTTCCAGAAAATTAGATCCTACAATTAAGTACTAGCTCACTAAATGAAAAGAATTATCACTACACTATTATTTAAATTTAGGAATTGCATGAAACAATTATTATACTATGGCTTAAAAAAACATGAAGCTCAGTGAGAAAAACCTAGAAATTAAAAAAATAAATATGTTATTATCTCAGTTCATATGTTAGGACCTTAATAATACCTGATATTTAAAATATAACAAAGGACTGCATAGGTATGCATTGTATTTGCCTGTTTTTGTTTTTGTGGAAATCACCTACAGCTTGAGAATAAAACATAGACATTTTATTCTACCTAGTTTTTCTCTTTGATAACCCTTTAACACCTTAAGTTATGTTCTCAATGTTTCTTCTGAGCCTTAAAGCCACATGATTTAAAAGTAGGTTTTCTCTCATTCTCCCCAAGCAAGGTGTTAAGACAAAAGGCCCAGAGACTCTCAGTCATGGATAACGTTGCCCAGCAACCACCGCCATCCACCATTCTAGAGCTGCCTCAACTCATTAGTTCCAAGAACAGCTGTCCCATAGATCAATTTCTAAGAAGAGTTCCCCATGGGTAAAATGTTACTCAAGTGTTAAAAATCAAAATTTCTACCAAATCTCTCTCACTCTCTTTTATCACTATTATTATTTTTATCACAATTGTTATTATTGTATCTCTGTGGATCTTCATGTTTACAAAGGCTTTAAGAGAGAAAACCTCATCATTGATCTACCCCACAAGTAGTCTTGTGCTGAACAAGAATCAGTGGCCTCCTTATAAAGCATTTTAGCGACATGTGGCATGACAAAAGGAACAAATTTTAATGCAAGTTTTCATTATTTCAAGAGCTTTGAGAAAAGAATTCTCAACCCATTTAAGTAAGATGTAGTTTAAATGATTTTTATATCTCCAAAAGGAATTTATTCAGCTGTTCAATTTTTCAGTCATTTGTTTCTTTTGTTTCTGACTAAAAGCAATCACAGCTCATGTCGCGTGTCCTTAGAGCTAAATGCCATCTGTATTCTGAGCTGTTAAGAATAGATGCTGTCACAGTTTGGGTTCTCCAAAAAGCAGTCTCTCAGAGTTGAGCATAGACTGTGGATGTTTATTAAGGAACTCTTTAGAGATCAACACTGTAGAACGAAGGGTAAAGAGGCAAGATTGGGCACAGAGAGAACTGTGTTGTAGCTAATCACACAAGGAGCTCTGAAAGTGAAATATGTCATCTGACTTATTTAGCACTGGGCTGAAATGGTCAAGCCGTTATACTTCCACAAAGGTTAGTCAGTTGTGCCCTACACCTAAAAAGACATGATCTAGAATTTTCTATGTGAAATGTCACAGAATGATTGAAAGGAATGAAGACTATGTATTTATTAGTCTAAAATATGCCATTTTGTGTAAACTTTGCTTTTTAGAAACACAGTTTTTATTTTTAAAAGTATGCAACCATTTACTAATTTGCACAAAAATTATTTTTAATTAAAACAAAGATTCAGTGTTATCCAGAAACAAAAAAGAAGTTAAGAGTTTGCCGAAAATAAAGGAATAAACCTTGAGAAAACATCTTTGTTTCAGAGCAGATATTTTACCAGAAAATGGTCTGGTATCCTAACCTTTACCATAAGAAATGAGTAAAATTTTGTGTAATTAAAAAAATAATAATATGGAATTTTATTAAAAAGAAAAAAATGTGTTTTTCCTCTTTGTCTTTTATTCTTTCCTGTTGCCGAATCAAAGCTGAATGTTAATTTTATCTCTATAAGAGATGACATTTGTGAAAATAAGAAAACAGTTTCTAGGTCTTTCTCCCCCCAAACACAACACTTTTATTGGAAAAGTCAAGGTGACATTCCTCTCCAGATAAATTATGTATGATTTTGGAAATATTCTCTCATTTCTTGCAAGATCTATAAGTTGAAAAATGTGAAAATAAAATTTTCTTGTGATATAAGTGAGCACTCGAGGTCTCTTCAAAATAAATGTGGCCACTGAGAACAACCCATAATCATGGCTGGCACTTTGTTTATTGTAAAAATATAACTAAGTAGGTATTATAATATACGGGGACATAGGATAATATGCTTTTTGAGGATCACAGACCAGGATGGTTTAATATTCCCTAAGAGTCAGGGAGAATAACACTTGATGTTGTTGTTGCCTTGCTTTGTAAAACATATTTATCCTGTCAGAGTTATTTTAAATCTTATTTCATTCTCTTTACCTTCTACAAGACCTCTAACCAGCACGCCGCTAGATAATAGCTTTACATCTCTCTGCTCTGCCCTGCAGTAGAGAAGCTAATAGATTTGGTGGAATCCTGTTTTCTCAGTTTCCCTCTTGGATTCAGTCAGTCTCTCAGGATCTATACCCTTAATTCTAAACTTGGTAATTGGTAATCCCTCAATATTTGAGTTTCGATCCACTCAGAATTGCTCTAATGAAAAAATGAAAAGCTCTATAGAAATAATGGGACTTGTTGATCCCTCTCCTCCCCATTGATATCTTGCAAGGAACATATGTGCTGAAATAAACTGGTTCTTGCAAAAAGTTGCTGCAGAGATTCAAATCAGTAAGTTATTAGATGTTCAGTGAATGTTTCTTCTGGAAAAATACATAAATACTGCCAGATGCCACTGTTTTAGGCAGCATTTTGCTGGCACTAAAGAAAACCCCTGGGGCTCATTTCATGCTAAGTCTTATTGGCTCAGCAAAGAAACCCTAGCTTTGCTTTGTTACTTTTTAATAGTTAATGGTCTGTATATTGAGACAATATTGAATATTCATAGCATACACAGCGACTGAAGATGTGAGAATAGAATTATGGTTGGGGAACGAAAAATGGGAAATGTGTATAGATTAGAAAAATATACTAAAAGTACACATACTGAATGTACTGTTTCCATAGCACATGAAACTAACTGCATCAGCCCCCTGGATATTTACTTATGCACAATTGAGATTTGGGTAATTAGAGGAGAGAAAATTATTTGAATAAAGAGAAAGTAGAAAATGACAACATCAAGCAGTATGATTTTTCCTGACAGTTGGCAAGAGCTAGGCTCTGGGGTAAGGCTGAGGAAGATTTGGGGCTTGGAGTAAACAACATCCTAACAGCTTACACACACCATCCAAGGCTCATGACAAGCTTCTGGGGAAGAGGAAGGGCCACTCAATATGGGATCTTATGTTTGCTTGAGGAGAACCATTTATCAATGTAAGATGGGGCACTGGCAACTGAAGAGAACAGAGGATCTTCAGAAGGGCTTGGGGTCTGTCATCACATGGAAAACTAAGAGATCTTGAAAGGAGCCAAGCTCCAGAATCACCAGGAGCATATCCTTACTGGTACCAGTAGACAAATGCTAAGTCCCTTGGAATGAGTAACTAAGCTGGGCCACGTGAACATCACATATTGTATTTCAAATTGATCTGAGAACTAGAATAAGGGAGAAGGGACCAGAGTCCCTGTCCTACCCATTCCATCTCACAGCAAGCAAATAAAACAGCAGATAATTCTCATAGCTAATGGCTCACCAACACTGCACAGAATGAAAGTGCTAAGCAAAGACTGAAAACCTTCCACGATTAACAAAAATAATGGGACACGAGCAGAAAACATCCTAGCAAGAAAAGTACAAGGCAAAAACAACTTCAAATGCAAATGTGAGATGAAGTATAAACCAGAAAGTCTTCCCTTAACCAAGCTGGTTAAGAAATTTCACTTGTTTTCCAGTGAATTGGAATTGCAAGTCAGTATCAAAAGAAATAGCATGTCTGCTGTGAGCCATGATATATTGATGTATATAATAAACACTAAGCAGTGTGCATTATGAAATGTGGATTCAACTATCCTAGCAAATCTTTTTGTTTTCATCAAAAAGTTTCAAAAGTAAGCTGCCAGGGCTTCCCTGGTGGCGCAGTGGTTGAGAGTCCGCCTGCCGATGCAGGGGACACGGGTTCGTGCCCCGGTCTGGGAAGATCCCACATGCCGCGGAGCGGCTGGGCCCGTGAGCCATGGCCGCTGAGCCTGCGCGTCCGGAGCCTGTGCTCCGCAACGGGAGAGGCCACAGCAGTGAGAGGCCCGCGTACCGCAAAAAAAAAAAAAAAAAAATTAAGCTGCCAAATACTGCTTTACTATTGTGCATTTATATCTAGTTCATTCTGAAAAGAAAAAATAATTGATATTTTAATACAGAGGATGTTTTTATATAAAGAGACCTACACTGTATAAACCCCACTAAACATTTATAGCAAATTATAGAATGTGAAAAAATATGTAAGGCTCTAACTTATAAATGTTTAGTAGGAGTTTTTAACCTATTTGAATGTGATATATATATATATATAATATCTATGCAGTTAACAGAGTAAAATTAAACATAATTTAACATGGCAAACCTAATTATACAATTTCTAATGTTGTCTTGCACTTTCTCCCTTAGAGGAAATGAATATGGTTGATAGAGTACCTGAAGGACGTGAGTCTGTCCTGATTATCCACTTTGGACTCTCCGTTGTCCTTGTCCCACACCTGATTTTGATCAAAGGGCAGCCCTCTTCATTAAGTTGTTTACTTACAAGTATATTAAAATTTACATCTTGTCAGCATTTCCTCAATCTTTAATTGCAGCCTAATCACCAACTCAAATTTAAGACTATTATTTTTTATTCAATATGCCTAGAAAAAATCCCTGACAATAGCTATTTGTGAATGGCATCTTGCATTTTTGTTAATGTCTGCTCATCCTTCTCTGAAAGATGCCATCTGTTGTGTGCATTTGTCCCTATCCAGATGCCTGGTGTCTTTCCAAAACAGCCTTTGAAGGTGCTGTGGTGGGTAGAGTGAACTATGGTTTGTACTTGGCTCATTTCGGGAGCAAGAATGACTTCCAGCTTGGATATGAGTTGGAAATGATCCTCAAATAGGCAGTCATGGACACCTTGAAGCATCATTAAACTCATATTTTTCTGCTACTTGGGGTTTTTTCAAGCTCGTTATTATTAGGGTACACAGCGATTATGGTCACGCTGGTTGTAAGAGGGTGAGAAAGCACTCGTAGCTTTATACTGTGATAAATTTGGTATACGACACCCATTTTCAATTACGGTCCAATGAAAAGAGTTGGTACATGGGTCCAGAGCTTCTTTGTAACAGAATTCTAAAGTTTATGCCAGCTCCCAAGGGGTCATAAAAGTTGGCTAAATATTTGTCTGGATTGTACTTACCACTATCTATGGCATGTTCTTCTTCAAACTGTTCTGTCGTGGAAGAAGGGAACTGTTGGTTTCTTCTCTCCTGTGTACGGCTTGTTAGTTTCTGAAATTTGATTAAACTAAATATCTTTGTTCCTCAGCTCTCTGTTTCATGTTTGAAAACTACAACTTGGTAGCTTACCCAGTTTTTTCTAGTGTTTTGGAGAGAGTAATACTCATTCATGACTCTGCACCTGAATTGTAAACAGAACTCCTATCATAGTTATTTTAAAGTTCTTTTCTGGTAATTCTAATATCTGACCACCTGTAGATCTGATTACATGGACTTTTTCCACTTGATTGTGTCACATTTTCTTGCTTCTTCATATATCTTATGACATTTTACTGTGTTCTAGGCATTGTGTAAATTTTTCAAAGCAGAATTCATACATGTCCTTTGCTAGGCTCTCAAGACTAGCAGGAGCCCATACATTCCCCATACTTTATGCTTTATATCTCAGCCACCAACTGTATGAGATCGTATGAGATCTCACCAATTGTATGAGATCTCTCTGATTTTCGAGCTTTACTTCTAGTGTTTCTTGTGTGTGTGGGGTCCCTGTGGAGTTCTATATGCTCTTCAAACCCATTCTCAGTGTTCTGCATCTTGGGACATATCTCTCCACTCTACAGCTCTTTTCCAGACTTTGAAGGGCCACTGAAGTCCAGTGAAGGCCTGGTGTTCCTCTGGGGGGAATTCTTTCAGACCCCTGTGCACTGTTCAGCATTTAGTGAATGGACACAAAAGTTATGACATCATATTTTTAACTCATAAAGAGCTGAGGACACAAATCTAGATGAACAAAATTTCAGAAAGTGATAAGTCCTTCCTAGAAGAGAAGAGACCCACTAGTGCTTTCATGACCCCCATCAGCTGCTGTACTATCTCCTCAATTACACAACTGGAAATAATTATGCATAGTTATACTTTCATTCCCTAACCTCATGATTACAAGAACCGACTCTGAGTCCATTTCCATACTTATGGTTCCATTGAATGAGCTCTGACAAGGTTATCAGGGCCCTACATGTTGATAAATGAAACAGGTATTTTCAGTCTTCATTCATTACTTTTTAGTCATATTTGATATTATAGAATATTTCTTCTGAATGAAATACTTTCTTACTTAGCTCCCTTGTTATAAATTTCCTCCTTATTTTATCTAAACTCTCTAGCTATTCTTTCCTATTTCTTTTGCAGGTTTACTCTGTCTACCTGTTATGAAATATTATTCAAGCTCATTCAGTAATATTCTTCTCTCCTCATTATATACTATCTGCCTAGGCAATCTCATCTCTGTCCATGGCTTAAATTATCACTATATACAGATCACTCATGAATGTAAATTTTCATCCCAGAGCTAAATTTTCAGCCCTAGATAGATTCATTCAATAGTCCACTTGACATTTCCATTTGAAAGTCTCAAAAGAACTTTTATAAAAGAAACATATGTAAAATTGAACTCCCATCTTTTATGCCTTTTTCTTTCTAATATTCTCTCCTTCATAATCAAAATGCACAAACCAGAAATGTAACTCTTCTTTGACACCTGTCTTATATAAGCCAGTCCTGAGTCTTATTGATTTGCCTTCCTAAACTTTAACTGGTTTGTCCACTTCTTTCTAACTGTATCACCAGCTTCCTAATTAAAGCAAACACCATCTCCAGCTTGGATCACTGTAATAGCCTCTTAAGTAAATTCCCTGTTAATCATTCTAACCTTTCAAATATGTGTTCTACGCTCTTACCAGACTGTTTCTTTTTCCTTTCTTTAATATGTTATTGGTTTCTTTATGCATGCATGCATATGTATAAATGTGTGCCAAAGTATTGGTGTTGGCCGAAAAGTTCGTTCGGGTTTTTCATTTTACAAAAAACCCGAACGAACTTTTTGGCAAACCCAATATAAAGAAACTAAATATAAATGATTTTGTTTTCTACCACAGTCTTTTTCTTTATAGCTCTTATGAGTTTCCTCCCTTGCCCTCCTCTCCATACACATCAGTCCTGTATGCCCTCAGGTAACCCATGTAGACCTGTTAGTATGTATAAAACTTTCTTATTTTCCATGTTCATGTGATCACTACAAACAATATGCATATATATATCCATATACACACATATAAAAACATAAGTTTTTTGCCATTGTTTTATACAACTGTGATTATATCATAGATAATTTTCTGAATTTTTCATTCTACTAAATAATAACTTGTGAATATTCCTATGTCAATGATATCTACTTCATATTCTTATAAGCTACATTATTTTCCATGATTAAGATATAACACAATTTTTCTAGTTATTCCTCTATTGAAGGGGATTCTCTTTGTTTTCATGGTTTCCCTCAGAGTGACCTTTCAGAATGTGAACCTGACATGTCTACCCACAGCCTACCTACCCTAACTCACATAACCCTTTAACGGCCAAAAGTCCCTATTTCTTCTTACCCTTACCTATTGACCACCACACTTTATTTCACAGGATGCACTCCATACTCAGTAATTTCATTTCCTTGAACTATTCCATCTCCCTCTCCCACATGGCTTTGGTAGTATATGCTGTTCCCAGTGGCTGGAATAAATGCATCTCTCTCTCAATCTATCTCTTTCACTCTCTTTCTCTCTCTGTCTCTCTCTCTCACGCGCGCACACACACACACACACACACACACACACAGACACACACACGTTTGCTTTGTTAATCCATTTTTTTCCTTCGGACTTTTAGCTCAGTCATCATTTCTTTTCTTTCTTTCTTTTTTCTGCCCCTCAGGAAAGGCCTAGTTCTCATTATCTCTTCATTTCCTTGGAGCAGCCAACTCTTCAGGCTTAGGAAAAAAAAATGAAACCATAAAGGAGAGTAGCATCTGCTGGATTATTTATGCCATTTACCCAGTTAAATGATCCTGTAGCACCATGCAGCTGTCTGTGGTAATTAATATTGGAACTTTACATTGATTTATCTGATTATTCATTTATGTTAATGTCCTTGATGAGACAATGATTTCTATGAGTGCAGTTTTGTTTTGTCTGATTTTTTTGTAATTTTTCTTATCATTGCATTGAACCACCAAGCACCTAGCACAAAATGTTGTATATAGCAGCGTTCGATATGTATTTGACAAATGAATGAGTATAAATGGTATAAATGCACACAACGAAAACAGTGAACTATACAGAAGAGCTAAAACAGAGGACTATTGGAACTACAAATTTATATTTAGACTAGAGGAATGAGAGACTATAATAAGAATAAGCTGGCCCTAAAATTTTACACAGTTGCCAAAGCAGATGTGGCTTTTAATGGCAAAGTAAAAGGAGAAACATTAGAGAAGATATGTATGTTCCTAGAGAAAGAAGCTTCTTTCCCAGCACTTAGCTCCCAAAGAAATAATTTTACCCAGAATTCTTATTAATAATAAAAATTTTAAGGAAATATTTTCTCCATCCATTTTTGGGGGGACTTGCATCTCTCTTTGATACAACAACAACAGCAATAACAATTAGAAGAAAAACTTATGTGGCAACCACTCTGAGATTATGCAAGTGTTTTTTTCATCAGTATCTTATTCAACCATTTCAACAAGTCTATGAAGGAGGTATAATTACTATCCTCACTGCAATCAGGATTCTACATCTGAAGTACACAGAAGCCAAGATCCTAAAGCTAATAAGTGTTGAAGATGGTATTTTTTAACTTGTCAATTTGTGGTGTCAAAGCAATCTTTAGTAATGGTGAAGAAAACAGATAATACATATAAAGTAAATTCATAAGAAATCCAAATATGGCTTGTACTCTAGTTCCTATTTCCTTTCTGCCCAAACTTCTTTTCTAAATATAATTAAATAATAAGTAGTTGAGGGACTGGTCTATATATCCCCTTTATTTCTTCAACTTCATATACTGATTGCAATCATTATTAAAAAAGTAAAATGGAAAAATGAATGTAATATGAAAGAAGAGAAAAATAAGGTAGTCTAAATGATTCACACTGTAGTGAAATGTATACATATTCCTACTCTAAAAAATGTTTTGCTTAATAATTCCTAACTTACATCTAGTACAATAGAGAAAATTATTGAATCACCATATAAAATGCTTCACTTGCTCTCTAAAATGATTAAGGATAATTTGCTTAAATAACGATTTTTTCCCTACAGTAAAATCTATGAACCTAGAGAAAGAACTTTGAGATATAGATGTCCAATTCAATGATTAGACAAATAATTATAATAATATTAGCCATGTATTGTGTTTGTTGTGTGGTAAGGACTAAACAATTTATTTGATCCTTTCAACAAGCCTACGAAGAATGTATTATTATCACCATTTCAAGGTGATGGAAATTTGGGTTTAGTTCACAGAATTAATACATATGTAGGACATACAGTTACGAAGCTAAAACTTAAATTCTGTAGGCTGACTTGAGAACACAATCTCATAAACACTACCAAAGAAGTGGAAAAACCAGCAAAAACCTAGAGAATGAAATTCCTCAATGACTTTCAGTCAGCTTCATCTCTTATCTTTCTATAAATCACAGTTTATCTCATAGTCTGATTATAAATCTCACCTTCCTGCAGCTATTACCACAAATTGTCCTGCCCTTTAAACACTTCTCTACTATTCCAATATCATATATTATTTTTTTAATTTTGATTATTACAATGGTGTTAACCTTTTGTTTAACAGGAGCAAGTATGTGTAGAAATATCAGTGGACTCCTAAATGTTAAATAAGTTATTTAAATTAGAAATATAGACATAGATTTCCAAGTAAAGGTTACATTATTATATTAAGAAACAGCTAAGGCAAATGTTAACAGTGGAGTAAACAAAGTAAGAAAAAATTCAAAATGTGGAATCTGGCCAGAAGAGTAGACAAAAAGTGAGAAAGCACTGAAAAATGGAGAAAAAAATGAAATTTAAAAAACTGGTAATTGTATTGCTTTTTTAGTTTACTGACTACTTTCACATCATTATCTCTTTAATGTAGCTGGTTTGCTTTTTACAGGTGAAGCAAATTCAAATCAAGGTTGACTTGTCCATAATAAAGATTAAAACAATATATGATTTCAGGCCTTCAAATCCAGATGATTTAGTAATTTTGATAGGGTTCAATTCAACAAACATGATGTAATATATACTCTTTACGAAACATTGTATACAGCATTGCCATAGATGATGATGATAATGATAATAATAATAATAATAACAGATATAGAACCTCAGGAGCTCACAATCAGATAAATAACTCATGTAAATAAATTATTTGATTCAAAGATCATCATAAAGTTCATAATAGAAGTGGAAAATATATTATGGAGAAGTAAGAGAGGTATATGAAAATTCTTGATATACCTGGGAAGGCATCTTAGGGAGTGTAAATGTGAGGGGACATGAGAAAAAAATTGCATTACTTACACCGAGGCAAAGAAATATTCTAGGCAGAAGTAACAACTTGAGCAAAGAGCCAGAGGCAAGAAAGGGGAACAAGGTTTCAGAGGATAACCTGAAAGGCAGTACGACTAAAAACACCTGGGGCATTAGAGTATAATCAGACTTGGGATTGAAAGGTAGAGAAGGGACAAAATGGGGAGGCTTCTAATGACAGGCTGAGGATTTTGAACTTGACATTTTGCCCAGAGCCAGCCCCCGGCTTACTTTTGTAAAACTCAGTAGAGACAACACAAAGGAAGAATTAGAATGGAAATATTTCTACCCACTTTACGATTATCCGACTATTGTCAAATATTTAATGTTTCAGAACACACCTTTCCATGGCTTTGAAATGTGACCACAAAGGAGCTGACAAGCACATCCCTTAATACTGCCAAAGCTAAATTCCTCTAGTGTTATTTGTTTTGGAAAAGTGGGATAATCAGATAAAGAATCTAAGACACTTGTTATTGAATGACAATGCATAATGAAATTCCGAAAGTCATCTTTTTCTGGTTAAAAAAATCATCTGTACAAAATTCACTGCTGCTGCCAATTATTTAATAAATGTTGGGGGTGCAACTAATCATTATGAACAATCCAGAGCTTAAAAATCTGCTAAAATGAAGACACGGTGCATTATCCATTCCCATGTGTCATACCCCCTAATAGCCTGAACAAAAACATCTGTGAACATAGTACAAAAAGCAGAAACCTTGAAGGGAAGAATACCTAAATACTCTATGTTACTTCACACTTCTTTGTGATTGAAGAAACTAATTTATGAGTAGAGAAGAACTAAAAATGGTAAAGGAAACCTAAAGCTTTTGAAATATATTTTGAGTAATCTACTCGGTCTTTATTTAACAAACAAAAATAACCCTTACAAAATACTTGACACAGTTCTAAGAACTCATATTATTTTGCCTCTTCAAGGCCAGCAGGAGGACCTTTCCTTCCAGTCACCTAAGATGACGGGATGACTATCCCATCATCTTTGCCATATTCTACTGGCTTGAAGGAAGTTACAGGTTCTGACCACACTCAAGGGGAGGGGATTATACAAAGGCATTAGTCATTGGAGGTAATCTTAGAATTCTGCCCACCCCAAGTATGTGGTCCTAAGATGGTTTCTCAGTCTTTTATGTTTAGAAACTTCCCGAGATGAAAAATAAATGTTTTCCAGTCCCTATTTTTGACATTCCTAAAAAGGATTATCACATCTTTTTTTCTCCCTTAGTATAAAAAATTGTATGTCCCTTCAATCCTTTTTTTATACGATTGATGTATGAATCCTCTTCAGACTTTAGATGTTGCCAATAATCATTACAGAGGAAAAAAGTGTTCAAGAAAAACAGAAATGAGAATTACTTTTTCAATTTTCTAATCCATGTATCTTAATCACATGTATTGAGATATAGTTATGTTATTTAAACATATAATTCTAAATTTATCTTCTATTATTGCTGTATAGCCAACATATAATCAGTCAAGATTTAAAGTCTCAAATTCTGCAATCTCTAATTAACAATTTTAAAGCTTGCTTTTCCTGAATAGTACTTTAAAGTAGGGACACAGAACACACTTGAAAGCCACTATAGTATATGCCCCACCCAATGCTGACTATCCTAATATTACTCTACCAGGTTGGCAGTCATTTGCTCCTCTTATGGAAAAATATTTCCTTTGAGAAATTTAGTCCCTTGATTTTGACAAAACTAGCCAGGAAAAGAGTTTCAACAGAACAGAAATAGACTGAAGCAAAAAGGGATAAATTCAGGGATGGGGCAGGAGTTGTAGCCTCGGAGCAGCACTAAACTACAACAGTAGTAAAACAAAGACAGTATTGGAGACGGAGGTACAGAATCTAGGAAGAACAGGTTCCTAGTCCATGTCTTTTTCCCTCAAATCTAGCACTTCCCCACTTGGCTTCTTTTAAGCCTGAGATCTCCTGAAATATCTAACATACTGTAAGTGTTTCTGTGTAAACTTCTAGCAAAACATTGTAGGATCCCCATATTCTGGCTCAGATCTACCCTTCCAG
This sequence comes from Physeter macrocephalus, assembly GCF_002837175.3. Taxonomy (NCBI): domain Eukaryota; kingdom Metazoa; phylum Chordata; class Mammalia; order Artiodactyla; family Physeteridae; genus Physeter; species Physeter macrocephalus. The sequence goes on from NC_041229.1 coordinate 77,119,031, forward strand.
CCAAAAAACCCTCAACTCATTACCAACACTCTGTGTTCTAGCTACACACATCATGCACCATTCCACAAACAGGCCTCAATCTTCTCATCTGTAAAATGGTGCCAATCTAACAAGTCACCTACCTTATTTTGATCTACATTCTACATTTCCATTCCAGGGATAATAAGAATCAAGTGAGGTTATAGCAGCATGCCTGCTTCAGCAACCAGGTTTAGAATTAAACTTTATAGAAAGATAACTCTTATTTCCAGTGCAAATGTGTTGAACCTTGAAAGAACAAGAGAAAAACCTATTATTATAGGTCAAAAGAAGAAGTTCAGAGGAAAGCCTGAAAGGATAGCTAGAAGAAGCCCAAAAGCAACCAAAATGCAAATGAAGAATATTTGCTGTGTGATGGGCTTGTGTTTGTGACTAGCTTCCTGTCGAGTAACTTCATAAATTATAATAAATTATGCTAACTGATATAATTAAGATATGTTAAGCTGGATTATGAAATATATATATGTGTGTATATATATATATACACATATATATAAATAGGGAATCGGAAGAATTAGGGATATATTTGCCTAGACAGTCATGAGAAATTCAGCAGAAAGAATAAGCACTTGAGCACATGATATCTTGGAAAGAGCCATCCAGTCCAATCAATGCCCCATTTTTCAGGTGAGAAACTCAACACCAAGACAGTTGAAAATTGCTTGAGATCACATAGCTGAAAATAAATTTGAAGTAATACATATAAAACTATAGAGCAATACTCAATTCTGGGAACATTGCAAATACTCAACACGTGCTAGCAAGGACTGCTTTTATCAGTACTATTATTATTAATGGTTATACAGTTGCTCTGTAATCCTGTGTCTAATTCCCAAAATAATGTTCTTTTCATCATGTCTTATAATTGTTTGGCTGGTCCTGCTTATACACTAAACTTCTTTTAATATTTGTTTAATACTTAAAATTGTATCTAACAGTTTTCTCTCCTACTCTACCAGAGTCAATATTCAATCCATCCTTTGCAAAACTCCTGTATCTGTACTGTATTGCAAATACATTTAAAACAAGACAACTTATCAAGGTTAATATTGTTTGAAAGGGATTTATTTATTATTTCCACTCTGCATTTATTATTTATAATTAAAGAAAGTACATATTTGGGGTAAATGACAGCTTTTCCATGACAGAATTATTTTGGATTTAACCCAAAGTAAGAGCTAGACTAGGTTAAATTTAAGCATTTTTATTTAAAATGATCAGCATTTGTTATCCCAATGAAAAGATGCTCAATATCTAGATTTTTTGTTTCTCTTGTGGAGAATAATAATCCATTAATATTCCACACTTAACAAATTTAACTTTCAAACATATGGTACCTTCAAAATTAAAATTCCAATCTGTAAAGAGTGATAGAAATCAATAAAAAGGAGAATGCAACCAAAATTACCAACCTTTGAACAGATTCTTTTTTTTTTTTTTTTTTTTTTTTTTGGAACTCAGTGCTTTGCATTTACAAAAGAAAAATATTAAAGGAAAAGTCTGAAGCTAATCAGCTGGAGACACGGAGCAAAGTTGGGAATCTGGGGGAAAGGGTAGGGGCCTCTGCAGAGAGAGAAGGGAAGGGGCTCTGGCACTAAGGCAGCCTGAGGGTCCCAGCCTCTAGGGGCTTCCCCAGGGCCAGCCCCGCCCTCCCACAGAGGCTCAGATCAAGGGACCAGGAGCTGAGTCTCCCGCAGCCCCGTCTGGTTTTCCCAGGAGCCTGAGGTGCCAGCTCCAGGGGTCTGGGAGGGCAGGGGAAACTGAGGCCAGAGAGAGCCCATGGGTCCTGCCACCACTTCTCACTGTGGCGTGATCTTGGCAGTCTAGGCCCGAATAAGGGCAATGAGGTCCTGGTTGATGAGGAAGATGAATCGCAGGCTGGCAATCTCCACCACGGAGTTGTTGCTAAGGCACCATTTGGAGCCACACAGCACAGGTCGTCCATCGATGTAGATGGGCCGCCGGCCCTCATTGGCAATGAAGAAATCACCGTTGTTCTTCAGCTTGATGACACCTTGCTTCTGGGAGATCTTCCAGGCCGGACCCTCCAGAGACAGGTCCACGTCAATCTGGTTATCCTTGGTTGCTCTGCCTAGGGTGACCTCTCTCAAGGGCATGAGGTACCGCACCATGCGGCCCCGCGGCACTGCCAGGGTCTGGTTGCCAAAGTCCGGAGAGCTCATGCCTGTGATGCTATCTACTAGCACCTGCCACTTATGCAGTTCCTGTTCCAGCTGCCGAATGTCTCGTTTCTGGTGCCGGTCAGCCACTGTCAGCTCATGTTCTAGGACTTCATCTCGCATGTCCTTGAGCTTACTGTCATCAATCAAGTCTTCTGCATCAGAGAAATTCAGCACTTGGTCCCCCTTGGGCAGCGGCTGCACTGTCTGGTCCTCCGACAGGTAATACTTCTTTATGAGCTGTCAGTGGGCCTGCAGAGCCTTGGCAGTATGGGCCAGGTAGAAGGCATCAGGGTGTCTGTGCAGCAGGTCCTGGAAGGTCTCCAAGGTGGGCTGGCTGGTCGATCCCATTTTTCTCAGCAGCTGCTCTTCAGCCTTGCTAAACAGGGCCTTGCTCTGGATAGCAGCAATGGCCTCTGTGTGCAGCTGTCTCATGGCCTGGCAGGCCAGCTTGGAGATGACAGGATCGTAGAGCAGGGCGTACCAGCGCTCCTGGACTTCCCACAGGGTGAAGCGGCAGCTGAACTTCACGCCCAGGTGGACAGATGTCAGGTCATTGGTCTGCAACATGGCATTGATGAGCAGGAGGTCGTCCGCAGGCTTCCAGTGGCCCAGATCCTTGGTCACCTGGAGTGGCTGTTTGCTCTTCTTCACACGTTTGGTGAGTCCAGGGGCTGGGGCTGGGCTGGGTGGCACAGGGGTGCTGGGGGCCTTGGACACCTTCTTCTCACTGGAGGATGGTTCACTCCCTGAACAGCGCCCTGGTTCCACCCCACCTGCCCCCTTTGCCCGGGTAGAGGACTTAGCCAGGCTGCTCTCCACCAGCTCATCGTCAAACTTCTTTCTCTTGATGAACCTGGAGGAGCTTCTCCATTTAGGGATGGTGCCCAAAACCTGTGAGGAGGCCCGCTTCTGCCCTGCCAGTGGCTCCTCATCCTCTGAGCAGCTGGCAGTGCCTGATGCCATCAGGGATGAATCTAGTAGCCCCTGAGAATCTTTGTCCATCCTCTCACAGTCCCAAAGCCACTGGTTCCAAACCACAGGGCTAGAAGGAAGGGTCCCACAGTTCATCCAAGGATTCTGACCAGGTGAGCTTAGAGGTTGAGAAGAGATTCATTCCTAGGCTGCCAGCTCCAACAATTTCTCCGTGGTGACGGCAGCAGCCGCAGGGCCAAAGCCGGATTCCGTGAGGCCCGTCTCCAGATTCTTTTTTAGTTTATTAAACCTCAGCTGAACAAAGTAGAATCTAAATTGTCTATTATTTAAACTTAAATAGAAAGCCTAACATAACTCATTTTAAAATTATATTCACCTTTTACTTTTATTTTTATTTTTTTTTGCGGTACGCGGGCCTCTCACTGTTGTGGCCTCTCCTGTTGCGAAGCACAGGCTCCTGACGCGCAGGCTCAGCAGCCATGGCTCATGGGCCCAGCTGCTCCGCGGCATGTGGGATCTTCCCGGACCGGGGCACAAACCCGCGTTCTCTGCATCGGCAGGCAGGCTTTCAACCACTGCGCCACCAAGGAAACCCTATATTCACCCTTTAAAACCAATTATAATTGGCATTTTCCATAAAAAAAAGAATAAGAATTAGTTTTTAGCTGGGACCAATTGTGTACCAGACACTTTTCCATATATTCTAATTTAATCTGATTGACAACATGTATGAAAAAAAACTGGACTGAAAAATGTTAAGTGTCTTCACAGAACTAGAACAAAAAATTTCACAATTTGTATGGAAACACAAAAGACCCCGAATAGCGAAAGCAATCTTGAGAAAGAAAAATGGAGCTGGAGGAATCAGGCTCCCTGACTTCACACTATACTACAAAGCTACAGTAATCAAGACAGTATGGTACTGGCACAAAAACAGAAATATAGATCAATGGAACAGGATAGAAAGCCCAGAGATAAACCCACACACATATGGTCACCTTATCTTTGATAAAGGAGGCAAGAATATACAGTGGAGAAAAGACAGCCTCTTCAATAAGTGGTGCTGGGAAAACTGGACAGCTACATGTAAAAGTATGAAATTAGAACACTCCCTAACACCACACACAAGAATAAACTCAAAATGGATTAAAGACCTAAATGTAAGGCCAGACACTATCAAACTCTTAGAGGAAAACATAGGCAGAACACTCTATGACATAAATCACAGCAAGATCCTGTTTAACCCACCTCCTAGAGAAATGGAAATAAAAACAAAAATAAACAAATGGGACCTAATGAAACATCAAAGCTTTTGCACAGCAAAAGGAAACCATAAACAAGACGAAAAGACAACCCTCAGAATGGGAGAAAATATTTACAAATTAAGCAACTAAAAAAATATTAATCTCCAAAATGTACAAGCAGCTTATGCATCTCAGTATCAAAAAAACAAACAACCCAATCCAAAAATGGGCAGAAGACCTAAATAGACATTTCTCCAAAGAAGATATACAGATTGCCAACAAACACATGAAAGAATGCTCAACATCATTAATAATTAGAGAAATGCAAATCAAATCTACAATGAGATATCATCCCACGCCAGTCAGAATGGCCATCATCAAAAAATCTAGAAACAAGAAATGCTGGAGAGGGTGTGGAGAAAAGGGAACCCTCTTGCACTGTTGGTGGGAATGTAAATTGATACAGCCACTATGGAGAACAGTATGGAGGTTCCTTAAAAAACTAAAAATAGAACTACCATACAACCCAGCAGTCCCACTACTGGGCATATACCCTGAGAAAACCATAATTCAAAAACAGTCATGTACCACAATGTTCACTGCAGCTCTATTTACAATAGCCAGGACATGGAAGCAACCTGTGTCCATCAACAGATGAATGGATAAAGAAGATGTGGCACATATAAACAATGGAATATTACTCAGCCATAAAAAGAAACAAAATTGAGTTATTTGTGGTGAGGTGGATGGACCGAGAGTCTGTCATACAGAGTGAAGTAAGTCTGAAAGAGAAAAACATATGCTAACACATATATATGGAATCTAAAAAAAAAAAAGGTTATGAAGACAATCCAGTTTTACAGGGAAGAAAACTGGGGCACAGAGGAATAAGATTTTTTTCTTCAAGATAATAGTTGGCTGTCCGAGAGGTTGGATCACATTACAGGGGTTCAGCACTCTCAAAGACCCCACCTTTGACGAAGTGAGAGAGTGGCATGGACATATATACACTACGAAACGTAGGGTGGATAGCTAGTGGGAAGCAGCCGCCTGGCACAGGGAGATCAGCTAGGTGGTTTGTGACCACCTAGAGGGGTGGGATAGGGAGGGTGGGAGGGAGGGAGACGCAAGAGGGAAGAGATATGGGAACATATGTATATGTATAACTGATTCACTTTGTTGTAAAGCAGAAACTAACACACCATTGTAAAGCAATTATACCTCAATAAAGATGTTAAAAACAAAACAAAACAAAACAAAATACACAAACAAAAAAAGGATTTCTGAAATCATTAAGAAAGATTATGGTTGATCTATTCATATTAGACAATGCGTTAAACTCCCATTGCAACAGACCTCTGCACACCTCAGAGTTTCTTTTGTGCTTATGATTAATTTTCTTTAAAATTCTATGTGTGGCAAAAAAAAAAAAAAAATGTTAAGTGTCTTAACACAAGTTAGTAAGTAACGTGGCTGGAAGTCAAACCTAGGCCTTGTGCCACCTTTGAAATTAAACATTTTAATTACATGTTCTTAAAACATTTCTCTCTTTAAAGTGGAATATAATCATCAGTAATTGCTTATAATAGTATTCAAAAAAAGGTTAATAATGACTGTACCTTGAGTATATCTGTTCCACCATACACTATAAAATGTGTTTTGTGTAGTAAGTACACGACAAATAGTTGTGTGTGTGTGTATGTGAGAGGCTGAGTGTTTTAATGAGTCCTTGAGGGAGAAATTTATCACGAAAGATTTTAGAATCCTTGTCCTTGATGCTAAGGAAGGGGGCAAGATAAGCAGTTGGAAATCAGCACAACGCTTATCCTTTTATGTATTTTATTTATTTATTTATTTGTCCAGGAAGATTTTAACATTTCTCTCAACTTGACTAAGTTTTGGACAGGCCTCTTTGTAACTCTAGGACACTGACCTCCATTTTCTTAGAGCATTTACTTTAGAAAAGCTTGTCATTATAAACCATTTCTCTGCCCATTTGAGATTTAAATCTTTTGAAAGTCTCTCCAGTTTTTCGGGCAAGGGATGTCTTTCTCAAGGACCTGGGAGGCATCCCTTTGAAATGTGGTCATCAAGGAAGATGCTGCCACTATCTCCCAGTCCCTGTGAGAGGGTAGGAGCCTAACTTTCGGTGGGTGTCTTGCTCCAGTTGTAAAACTATCTTTTGTCAAAGATACTATGTTTACTTTTCCTTTGAGTGAAGCCAGTTAGGAAACACACATGGCCTGTGTTCTCCTCACCTCTCTGTACAAGAGTTCTCCCGCCCCTGGTTTCAATGAAGCTGAATTCAGGCTGAGCTCTAGTCTCTTTCCTCTCTTGAAATTGCCTTGAATAAAGCCCTTTTTGCCTGGTGCAATTTTTGTTCTGGCAAAATAGGAAACTTCATTTCCCAGAATCTCTTGTCATAAGAATTCTGATTAGATGCCACCAGTGAAAGGAACTCATATAAGATTTTCAGTGCTGTAGGAAAGCTTTTTTGGCTGCAGCAGGTAGATGCATGGCCTTTTGGTCAGAGATCTGGCTGTTCCTCTGTGAGTTACCTACTTCATTGCAGTAATATTCTGCGACCACTGTTGGTAATTTCCTGGTCTGGGGTAGTAGTAGCAACTTTCTGATTCGATGACTCCGTAACAGGACCAAAACCAAACACTGTACTTTGTAGACCTTTGTCACAAGATCAGTTCATATGATCTGATCGAAGGACATTCTAAGCCATTGAAGTAACGAATACATTTGAAGGTAGAACTAAAGCAGTGATCCTCAAACCTAGCAGCACATTGGAATTATCTGTTGAGTATTTTAAAATACAGATAATTTGGTCCAACCCAAATCTAATAAATCCAAACATTTAGAGGATAATCACTGGGGAAAATGGATTGTTAAAATGCTTACCAGGTAGTTTTGATGTACATAGTCTTTAAGTAGCAATTCAAACCATTGAATTAGATTTTCTTTTCATTTATTTATTTTAAGAATACAAAAAATAATACCCAACCCATAAAAACATATCAACTTTACTCTAGTTAAGTATTTACAGCAAATAAGGTAAATTCCAGGACTTTGCTTGGCTATGGAATTCTGCATTGCTAATATTAACACAAAGGTATCATTTTTTTCCATTTCAAATTTATCCCTTCTTGGCTAGCCAGAGATTGAGATTTCATCACTCTGAGAAAAAAAGTTCTTGATTTGAGTTCAAGTTGCAGCTGTTTTGGTTTTTTTTTCATGCATACAGTAAAAAGTATGAGAAACTATAGTAGGCCAGGCTCTATTCTCTTTAACTCTCTGATAGTCTAGAATCATTGCTCAAAAACATCAGATCTATATGCCTCAAATCTTCAGGCATTCAGCCACTCAAAATTCTGCTGACTCTAAATTTCTACTTTCAGTGACAATAAAATATGGGGAGGAAGGCATACCACACACAGGCAGGTGTACATCTCCTAACATGCCATGCACCCCAATCCCTGCCTGAATTATTGCACCGTCAACAGCACCATGGGGACAGTGACCACACTCAGCCCTGGCTCAATACTTTTTCTACCTCAGTTTAATGAATCTGTGAAAATCATTTCTATATATTTTACAATTAAGGCTCTTCATTATGAAAACGCAGAAATGTGCCAAATACACAGAGACGCTAAATGGAGTGAAGAGAATTGGCAATAATTTGGTACAGGTTGTGAGGAAAGAAAATTTTTACTCTATACATCCAGTTAAATGTAATTTAACAGATGCCCCTCTGTAAATATAGTAACTTTTCATTCTGCCATCTGTGCTATAACTTGCTGAGTAAAACCATGCATTTACCAAAGGTTTTACTCCATTTACTAGAGGTTACCCTTGTGAGGTTTGCATGTAGGCTTTCTCTGGATTCCAGCTGTTTTTCATTCCGCAAGCGTGCAACTTGTGAAATAGAAGGATCAAAGGTCAAATTTAGTCAGTTTGAAATGTCATACCTAAATAACATCACATAGAGACTCTGCTTCTCCAATCCCTTTTTTTAAGTTAAACTTTTTTTAAATTTTTGAGATAATTATATCTTCACATGCAGTTTGAGAAATAAGTCAGAAATACTATGTACCCTTTATGTGGTTCCCCCTGATGATAACATCTTGACAAACTACCACAATCCCATTTTAACATTTGTAATAAAGATCACTTGTTAATATATTATAGGATTCAACTTACCTACTAAATCTGTTAGTACAGAACAAGAATCAAATGTTTTTCACCGATGTACAATTGCTGAAAACAGAGTGACCATTGTGACTCAGTCATTGTTGGAATAACCGGTCTTTACTACCCAGAGGGCTGTGTCACATAGAGGCAAGGAACCAGGTTGTAATTAGATTTCAATTTCTTTACTAGGTAAGATCCTGCGTATCTCTATAACTGATGACTAAAAATACCATTGGAATTAGCTCAACCTAACATTCAATCTCTGAAATAAAACTGGGACCCATTTTTATTCCTTTGCTCAACAAAAAATTGTTTTAAATGATTTGTTATGAATTCCAAAATAATAAGTAATCCATACATCTGTATTTCCAGTCTTTGGAACATAGATTTGTAATAAGTTTTTTTGGATGTTTACAATCAACATATTAAAAAATAGTTTTTTATTTGATTTTTTAAAATCTTCAAATTTCAAGGAGTTAAATAATTTAAAATATATATATATGAATAAATAAATGCATATAAAATATAAGTACTTATCTATAAAAGAATTATGACACTGACAAACTATTTATTCACAATATGTATCATGGAATATTACTCAGGTAATTCAGAATGCAACTTATATTTTTCAAGCGCATAAACTAGTTTTCTTGGCTTTTCTTGTTTTGTCCATCAACTACACACATTTTTTTTTCCATTGTGTCACTGTGAGAAAGAAAAATAAAAGTAAAATATACATTAGGAAATTTGGTTCGTTAAAAACTCTGGGAATTAAAATAGACTGAAATTAAGATGCATGATTCCTTGGAGATTTAGTATAATAATTCGATAAGCCGTAAAGGTGAGTACTTAAGCCTTGGTATTAGTCAATAGATTGAAACGATTGGCTAATTGCAGGGAGAATGCTTGGATCACTGGAAGACTTCATTATTCCCTGCATTAGCTTTCTATGTCTAAATTACTGCAAACTTGATGGCTTAAAACACCACAAATTTATTATTATCTAATAGTTCTGTAGTTCAGAAGTCTGAAATGTGTCTCACTAATGCTGGCACGGAAACATTCCTTTCTGAAAGCTTGAGGGGAAAATCTGTTTCCTTGCCCTTTCCAGGTTCTCGAGGCTGCTTACATTCCTTGTTCATGACCCTCTTCCTCCATCTTCAAAGCCAAAAACTATGGAGTTGAGTTCTCAAATCACATCACTCTAAATTCTTCTGTAATCATATCACCTTCTGTCTCTTCTGCATCCTTCTCCACTTTTTAGGACCCTTGTGATTATCATCCAGGATAATTTTCCCATATCATGATCCTTAGCTGCAAAGTCTCTTCTGCATGTAAGGTAACATATTCATAGGTTCTGGGGATTAGAACCTTGACTTCTTTGGAGCACCATTATTTTAACTACCGCAGTCCCTGAATTGTATGCATTGCTCATTAATCCAACATGAATTGAGTGCCTATTATAAGCAGAGAGCTTTAGGGGATTAAATAAATCTATGCTATAGTCTTTGTGCAAAAGTAACTTCCAGTTCATTTAGGGGAAAAGGGCTTCCACTCAGAGAAAGGAAAATGATCCAATAAATGTCTTCACATTTAAACCTGGAGTTATCCTTGACACTTTTCCTTATCTGTGTCCAACTCCATCTATTCAGTCAACAAGTCTTATTGATTTTACCTCCTAAATATGTCTTCAATCCTCTGCCGCTACAACCCTGACCTTACAGTATGTGCACTGCAAGGCATTAAAGACAGGAATGCTGTCTCTCTTCCTGACAGATTGACTGCAGTAAGCTAAAAGACTGATCATTGATCAGGAGGGTTATATATAGTGTCTAGGTTAGGATAGCTGGAATAGAAATTAAAAGGAAGGCATGACTTCTGCCATAGATTATATCACATTATACAGTGTATTTGTGAGAAACTACTGGTTTTTTTGGGTTTTTTTTCCTGTATAAAAACTCTTTTAAGTAAATTAATAATCTTCTGGAAAAGAAATGTCAGTGTTAAATACCACAATGATTTAAAAAATGATTGTGCTCTTATCCTAGTTTAGGAAATGTAAATGTGCTGCAAAGACAAGCCTTCAAGTCAAGTTCTGATACTGCTGTAGCTCTTTTATCCCACTTGGAATAATCTAACCAAGTAACTGTAGGCAAATACAATTGATATTCGGCATTTCTAATTTTATTGGCTGGGAACAAGCCTCAGCAAACTAAAAGCACATGCAAAACAGAAAGATATGATTTTCTTAGCAAGGTGTTATTGGCAGAACTGTGCCTTCCCAACAAATTTATATGTTGAAGACCTGACTCCAGTACCTCAGATGTGACTGTATTTGGAGACAGAGCTCCCTCTCCTGTGGGTCACCACACTAGGGGTGTGGATCCTGGCCAGACCATATCTCAGCCCCTTCTACTCATCTCAACGTGGCTTCTTCTTTCTATCCTTAGTTGTGTAAAATCTTTTCGCTAGTCTTCAGGTCATTCTCAGAGATAGTTGTTCCATATGTAGTTGTAGTTTTGGTGTGTCTGTGGGAGGAGACAAGCCCAGGGTCTTCCTACTCTGCCATCTTGTCCCCCCTCAATCAGAGCTTCCACTTTTGAAAGGTGCTGAATGAGCAGGAGAGAATGGCTGCCTTATAAATTGTTCTTTGTATATGTCAAACAATGAAACAGGTTAGGCTTTGTAAATCTTTTACTTTACTCATTCTTTTTAGCCACTGATGTATATAAAATAGATAACCAATAAAGACCTACTGTATAGCACAGGGAACCCTACACAATACTCTGTAATGGCGTATATGGGAAAAGAATCTCTAAAAAAGAGTGGATATATGTATAACTGATACACCTGCTGTACACCTGAAACCAACACAGCATTGTAAGTCAACTACACTCCAATAAAAATTTTTAAAAATGGCCTTATAACTGCATCCCATTCAGTAATAGTTTTTAAAGTTATCTACTATATTAATTTTCTGACTGCCATAAAAATTCCACAGACTGGGTGGCCTAAACAACAGAAATTTAAATTCTTACAATTCTAGAAAATAGAAGTCTGAGATCAAATTGTTGATAGGGTTTTTGTTCTGAGTCCTCTCTTCTTGGCTTGTAGATTGCTCTCTTCTCTCTCTGCCTTCATGCGATATTCCCTTTGTGTCCTAATTTCCTCTTTTTTCAGGACACTAGACATATTGGATTATAAGCCACCCTAAGGATCCCATTTTAACTTAATTACTTCTTTAAATACTCTGTCTCCAGATTATTTTAATTTTCAAATGTAATTACCATAAAAGAGAAGAGTAATAAGAAAATTTCAGGAAATAGGTAACTTGGTGGAAACATCTGGGGAAAAAGGTGCTTTAAAGGGTTTAATGACCTTTCATTCCTTCACTAAGTGTAACTAATATTTATTCAGTACATGTTATACTCCACACTGTCCTACATACTTCACATTTAATTTTAACAACAACCTGTGAGATAGGTGTTGCTATTATTATATCCATTTATAGATAAGGCCCTCATCTCCAGCCCAAATGTGCAGAGGCAAAAACTGAAAAAGCAAAAATATATTCAAGACAAAGAACTTGTCCACGGAATCTGCACTGGTCTTTTGAACCTTTTTGCCTACACATTTAATTTGCCACTCAGATAGCAAGAACCACCAGTGTATATATGTCATCAACAATTGATACTTAATTCGTCCAACTTGCATTCTCTCCATCACCAAAAGTATGAAGCCAAACAGTTTCCACCTCCATTTGATATTTCTATCTTAGAAACAACAGGCTGACACTAACCCAGACTTATCTGGGTGCAAGTGCTTCATATTCTAATCCTTGCTAGAGGTATCAAAATACACGAAAGATAAGCATTCAATTATTTTTAGTTATTTAATTTCCTTTAGGACCATGAGACTTATAAGAAAAGAGTCTTATTTGGAAATTCTCCACATCTTGAAATTGTGAATTAAAAGTAAAAATGTCAATTGTTTAGCAAGATTTCACAATATTTATGTATACACACACACACATAAACCTTGGAAATGATACACAATACCCATGGTTATCTTCAATCAAAACAAATTTCAAACTTGTTCTTTTATCACAGAGGTTTATTCTATAATGATGACATATGACTTCATGTTTGGTATGGGAAGAAGGTAAATGTAAATAATAACAATTAGTCATTTTGCTTTAGTCTGAATCTTTATGTTTTGTTCATTCCTCTGACAAACTGGTATGCTATCTCCTTGCTAATAACAATTATTTAATTTACTATTCAGTACTTTAACTTTCATGATGAGAAATATGCCTTCTTGATTTTTCATTAGTCCTAGGTTTCTACCTCTAACTCCTTTATTTTAAAACATTTTGAGACTTGTCAAGCACAGAGAAAATATAGAAATTATATAACAAAGAATGAGATACTGAATTTCTATTCTGTTTGCTACTATTATTTCTAAATATATCTTCTTTTCCTTAGAGGGAACTAGTATCCTGAAATATATGTCTATCATAGACCTGTATGTTTTCCCACTATTAATCTACATGTATATGTGCATAAATATATTATTTTATCAAATATAACACACCAAATATAAGATATACCATCATGTCATGTACTACCTAAAATAAAAACACTCTGAAATTAAATTATGACTTAAAATCTCAGAATTCAGAGATGTCAATGTGAAAAATATATCTTATTTCTATGAAGAATGGAATATATTATGGTCTGTGTGTTTAATTTTTTCATGCTATCTTATATTTTTATCACATCATTTATCATCCTGTTATATGATTTTCAATTTGCATTTTCTCTCTACATTACACTCATGAAATATATTCTTATCTGCATTCATATACTTAAACCGATTTTATGAAAATATTTATTAATTCCCTTATGAATGAATAGTTAAACATTTCTTGCTTTTTCTCTATTATCAGTAGTGCTTCAACAAAGATGTTCTCTGTGCTCCGTTGTGAACATATTCAAGATATTTTCTGGAGTACAAACCTAAAAAAAAATTGCACATTTTCTCCACTGAACTCCCGGACCAAATAAGGTCACATTCTGAGGTACTAAGGATTAGGACTTGAATATGTGAATTTTTTTTTTTTTTTTCGGTACATGGGCCTCTTACTGTTGTGGACTCTCCCATTGCGGAGCACAGGCTCTGGACGCGCAGGCTCAGCGGCCATGGCTCACAGGCCTAGCCGCTCCGCAGCATGTGGGATCTTCCCAGACCGGGACACAAACCTGTGTCCCCTGCATTGGCAGGCGGACTCTCAACCACTGCGCCACCAGAGAAGCCCGAATATGTGAATTTTGATGGGAAACAATTCACTCCATAATAGTAAGACTAAGCTTACTTTTACCTCCTGTCGTCCTCCCTCTCCTATACCAGGGCTCAAACCAGTGGCCTTTGAGCTCTCTTAGAAGGAAAGAACACAGTAGGTTGAGTTTGCAGACATCCACTGTCACAGTGACAGTAGCCTTTATGGTGTAGGTTTGACACCCATTCTGGGATAACTGCCCTTGGGAAGACACCCAACCAGGTACAAATGAGATCAAAACGCAGGTACACACACAAAAAAGAGCAAAAAATAAATGCACCTCTTGATTTTTCTAGATACTACACAATTGTTGATCAAAGTACAGTAATACTTATTTGTATCTTCACTGATTTCTAAAATCAATCTTGTCAATATTGATAGAAGTTTGGATATTTTGTAAATAAAACAAATTTGGGATTTGATTTTTAATTTCCAAATATGTGGAGATTTTTAAAAACTTTTTACTCCTCTATGTTTTATAATTTTGATAACACATTTTATATCTTTTTATGCATCCCTTAAATAATTGTTGGAATTTTTAGTTAATTTTACTACTTTTGTCTCTTAACCTTCATGCCTGCTTTATAAGTGATTGATCTAAACCTATTATATATTTACCTTTTCCACTGAGACTTTTATTTTTGTATGTTTTCCTTCTACTAATTAGTGGCATTTCTTTTCAGCTTAAAGAAGTCGCATTAACATTTCTTGTAGAGCCAGTTTAATGTTGGTGAACTTTTTAATCTTTTGATTATCTGGGAAATTCTTAATATTTCCTTCAATTCTGAATGATAACCTTACTGGGTAGAGAATTCTTGGTTGGAAGTATTTTTCTTTTGGCACTTTGAATATGTTATGCTGCTCTATTCTGGCCTGTAAGATTTCTGCTGAAAAATCTGCTGATAGCTTTATGGTGTTTCCTTTGTATGTAATACATTGTTTTTCTCTTGCTGCACTTAGCATTATTATTTATATTTAACTTTTACCACTTTAATTGTAATGTGTCCTGTTATGTGTCCTTTTGGGTTCATCTTATTCAGAACTCTCTGGCCTTCCTGGTTCTGGATACCTGTTTCCTTCCCCACATTAGGGAAATTTTTAGCCACTATTTTTTCAAATAATTTTCTGGCATTTTATCCCTCTCTTTGGAAACCCCTATAATGTGAATGTTATTCCACTTGATGTTGTCGAAAAGGTCCCTTAAGATATCTTCATTTAAAAAAATAATTTTTATTTCCTTATATTTATTTTGTTGGTCTGTCTGGGTGAGTTCCATTTCTTTGTCTTCCAGCTCACTGACTTGTTCTTCTACCTCATCCAATCTGTTGTTGAACCTCTGTAGTGTATTTTTCAGTTCAGTATTTTAAAAATATCTTCTATCTTGTTGTTGAAGTTCTCACTATGTTTGTCCATTCTTCTCCCGAGTTTGGTAAGTATGTTTATAAACCTTACTTTGAACTCTTTATGAAAAAGATTGCTTATCTCCATTTCATTTATTTATTTTTCTCAGGTTTTATCTTATTCTTTTGATTCAAACATATTCCTCTGTCTCCTCATTTTGCCTAATTCTCTATATTTGTTTCTGTAAGCTACCTCTCTTATAGGTCAGCTACCTCTCCCAGTCTTGATGGGGTGGCCTTACATAGGAGATGTCCTATGGGGCTCAGAAGTGCAAACCCACTTGGCCACCAGAGCCAGGAGTTCAAGGGCTGGCCCTTTTGTGGGCTATATATGTTCTCCTGTTGTGTCAGGGCTGCTGCTGTGTGCTGGGGGGTAGGGCTGACCCTTGGAAAGGCTGCAGGCCTGGTTTCAATGGCTGCCAGGCACTAGTGGCAAGGGTTATCACCTGGCCAACTGTGAAGCCTGGCCAAGTCCTGGGAGGGAGCAAAGCTCTCACTGGGGTGTGTCCACTGGCAGTAACAGGTTAGATGGAAAGTTCCAAAATAGTGACCATCAGCGCAGGTAGTAGCAAGTTAGAGATTTAAAAATGGCTCCTGCCACCATCTCAGTCTCCAGGGAGTGTCCCAACTGGTTCCTGCCTCTTTGTCAGATGCTTCAAGATTAGTAAGTGGATCTCCTTTACCTATGGTCCACGTGCTTTTCAATCTATTGTTTTTGCACAGGTTTTCAGGTCAAGTGAGTGCATGCTTATTCACACACTTTGAGTGGATTTTCCATTCCCTGTAGTTCTGTAGTTTTCCTGGACTTATTCCCTGTTGGTTTTCAATACCAGATATTACAGAGGTTCATCTCTCCTGTGCCAGATTTAAGGGTTGGGGTGCCTTATGTGGAGCTCGAATCTCTCGCTCCTCAGGAGAAATAACTCTACCTTTGTGATCTTTCCCACGTTTGGGTTGCTAAGGCTGGTGTGCAGTTTTTCTTTAGCATGACTATATCTCTGTTTCTCCTATACATCTCAATGCTGTCTTTTTACCTTTTGTTGTGGAGACTCTGCTCATTCAGTTCGGAGGTTACTTTCAAAGGGAATTATTCCATATGTAGTTGTAAATTTGTTGTGTCCATGGGAGGTGAATTTGAGATTTGCCTATGCTGCCATCTTGAATACTCCTTTTACTTTTTCAATCTTTATTAATTTTTGTGGGTATCTATGGATTAAATATGAATATAATTTATTCTTACAAAAATAATTTCTATCCTGGCCCACACTTTAAAATTTTTCACTTTCAGATATAGCTGTCTATTAAAAGCAATAACACTGACATTTCTACTTTGGATCACTTTTTCCACATTATATTTGCAAAGAATATACCTTCCTAAAAAAAGGAAACTTATTAAATGTTTATTTATTATCTTTTTTTTTTTTTTTTTTTTTGCGGTACATGGGCCTCTCACTGTTGTGGCCTCTCCCGCTGCGGAGCACAGGCTCCAGACGTGCAGGCTCAGCGGCCGTGGCTCATGGTCCCAGCCGCTCCACGGCATGTGGGATCTTCCCGCACCGTGGAACGAACCCGTGTCCCCTGCATCGCCAGGTGGACTCTCAACCACTGTGCCACCAGGGAAGCCCTATTTATTATCTTAACTGTAGGTTCAATACCTCTCGATGGTTTAAGAAGAAAAGAGAAACTTTTTATCTTTGTTTTTGAAAGAGGCAATTATTCCATATTTGAAATTATTTTTTAGAATTAACATTTTTGAGGAAAAAGCCAAATCTTTCCCACTGGCTCTGTGGGCCAATTTCACATTCAGAACATCTTACATAGATTGCTCTAGGAATTTTCAATAACTAACTGGGGGATATTATTTATTGTTCTGCTAAAAATAACCAGATGTTACTCATAATATCTCAGCATTTATTGAGAGCATAAAGGTTATCAAAATTAAGTGCTGAAAACAACTGAATTTGAAAATATTTCTATTGGCAAAATTCAGTAGTGCAATAACTGAACATGAAAGAAATGCCCTATTTTTCTTTCTGAAAGATTATAAACATCCTGACAAAGTAATTTGGAATAAATTTAACCTTAAAAACAAACAATGCAAATTCCAAGTCAATATGAAAGCTGATTACAAAATATTTATATTACTCTCTTGCCTATATTTACCTTTTTCTCTTTTGATGTTTTTGGAAGGAACTACCTCAAATTGATTTGCTTTGCAGAAATAATAAACTGTTATGTAAAATACTGTAAAGAATTGCTAATTATATTGATAATGTACTAGTGGTACATATAAAATGGTACATTTGATTTTTTATACTGGATGGAAGACTCCTGTGGAGAAAAATAAACTGGCCTTTTCATTTCACTGCTAATATCTTACTGCCCCTTGCAGTATCTTATAAAGTGAAAAGCCCAGCACCCTTACATTTACCATTTACCAGGGATTCTATGTGAATGGATGCCTTCTCGATCGTGAGAGGGCAATGGGGCTTCCCAGGCAGGTTACCCTATTCTCCCCATGAAATTCAAATACCACAGATATACTTTTTATGTACTGTAAATCTATCTATTCTTTATCTATAAAAGAGTAAAATTGTGTTCACCTCCCTAGGAATCAATTTTTGTACCTTTAAGGGAAGATATCACCCCATTGTAAATATAGGGCTTAGAAGGATGTAAAAATATTTAAATCAAGGCTTTTTGCAGTATCATTGTTAGACTTAAACAAGAGGGACCCTCTTCCCTGGTTTCTGAATTTTAGAGGGTTTTGGTTTAGTTCTCCCCTGGCCATGCCTCTTCTCATGGAACAAGAAATCCAAGAGATTCAGGGATGTGCCATTCAATTGTCCACTTCTGAACTGTACTACAGAATCAGGTAACCACGATTCTCAGCCCAAATGGGCTTGCTACTGCTTCTAGAACCTACTTGAGTCTCTTCCTCAGGTCTATGTCTGAATATGTGGCAGCATGTACAACTCTGGGGATAAGTGAAACTTTACAAGGGTCTTTAGATAGAATTTGGATGTGCAAGCTAAGATATCTATATATGTGTGAAAGAGGTCTTTTTTTGATGCAGGACAGAGCATGGAGCAGAAAAGTTAGTGGTCCACAGTCCAGGGCATGGCGGTCAGTTTTCCTCTTGTAGCGATTTCTAACACAGATCTCTAAGAAGTTCAAGAATTCTAAATTTGAATGTGGCCTTCAAGAATGTTCTGAAAGATTATTTATTAAAATAGGATAGGCTATATTTTATTTAACAATTTGTTAGCTTGTTTTGTTTCAAATATTGTGACAAATATTAGGGTATATAGACCTCGGATTATATTTTTATTTTTGAAAAGGAATGAGCTTATCTAACTCCAAAAAATACACATTTCTAATCTTTATGCTGAGTTGCTACTTTAACTCTAAATGGACAAATGTGTTGATGAAAATAGCCAGGCACTGAATCTAGCATTCCTGTATTGACGGGAAAAAATGTCCTCCCTCATCTGCATTTTATTTATCATCTGTTGGACGAGTCTTTGTAAATTGTACGTGGTCACAATAAATGATGGAATAAAGGGAACTGTAAAGACTGAGGATGGAGTTCCAAGGACAATATCCAAGGATGCATGAGGGAATCATTTTTTGAAGTTATCAGTGGTAGCTTTGAGAATGGTGTCCTAAAATGAAGTCCACCTCAGATATTTCCAAGATCTACTGACTATTCTGCTACCTCTACTTTTTTCTATTACCATGACTATTTTAGATGATTATTATTAGCTTTTTCTGTGCCCATCATGGTTTACTGTTTCTGGAACAGTGGCCACACTGTTGGGGTGTGGCCTGTGCAGTTGTTAATGATTAATTAATTCAGTGATTTTCATTTATTAACTTGTCTTCAAAGTATTATTTGTGAGGTTTGGCAACCTTGCCTATGAATTTTTGTTACTGTATTTTAATGGAAGATATCAGAAATTTTTCTAGATATTCCATCATGTTGAAAATCCATCTTGCTCAAAACCTTGCAGTTAAAAATTAGTACACGGCTAACCTGAAAAATGCTTCCAACTTCCAGCAGAACACAACTTCAAAAAATCAATATTATATAAGCTCTGTGGTTAGCAAGAATTTATGAAGAACTGAAAACAAACACAGCAAGAACAGCCAGAGAGAATAAAAAAGAAAAGACATTTATGCAAGGGCGAATTTTCTTAATAAGTAGAGAGCTCCCAACCAAGAAAGAAAAATATTTTCATTAAAAAGTTAATATACCTCCATTTTGAAAATTGCTCTTTGAAACCCTAGTTACACATGAACAGAAACCCAGTTGCTAAATCCTGTGGAAGGAAATTATAAGCTCTGAGAAAAGAAAGTATTAGTATAGAATATGCTCAGAAATTTTTCATACTCCATTAAAAAGCCTTCTATCTGATCATTTTTCATAGCTCTTCTATTACAAGATTGTGATTTTATGAAGCTAAATAGAAAGGTTGTTTCTATCTAGGTCTATGAAAATTATTCTCAGTTATACAGGGGAAGGTAAAAGTGGAATGTTTAATTAGATTTCCACTTTTTCTTCCCCCAAAGTCTTGGCTCCAGCATGCTGCTAATTCAAGGTCCCACCCATTTCACTATCAAGTTAAAACCTATTGTAATGATATGGAAATATAACTTGTTTTCCTAAGTCTCAGTCTTTACAACAAGAGACATCATGCATCTTTCTGTATTGTGTAAGAATATATACATTTCAAAGTTCATCTTCTCAAAACAACTCTTTCTATTTTTTTTAGCTTGAGTATTTCTTGATATTTAATACTGAAAACAAAATGAAAAAAGAAAAAAAAATTAACAAATACCTGTCTGGTCAAGCACAAACATCTGTAGGAGAAATGGGGAAATGCAACAATTATTCAGATGGCATGTTCATATTGTCATCAGAATCTGGAAGTTTAGACAAGTGTAAGATGATATGCATTTTTCTGTCATATATTATGAAAATATTGACCAAGAAGAAAAGAAAACTACACATGTGGTGTAAATAGTAAAAATAATTTTGTTACCCAATTAACATTTAGGAAAACAGATGGCGGTAGAAATGTGGCATACTCTCTAAAAAATTCCAGGTCTCTGAATGCTTCTAATTTGAGTTATGTTATTGTTAATCATTTGAAAAGTGAAAAATTCATGTAAACTCTAGATATTTTGGCTAACTTTGTACCTCCCCTGAATCAATCAATTTGGGAACTAACTAATATCATTTACAGCAATGCTAAATT
Organism: Physeter macrocephalus; assembly: GCF_002837175.3. Lineage (NCBI taxonomy): Eukaryota > Metazoa > Chordata > Mammalia > Artiodactyla > Physeteridae > Physeter > Physeter macrocephalus. The sequence continues at coordinate 77,139,629 of NC_041229.1, forward strand.
GCTGGTGGATAAATGATATTCAAAGGATAATTGAGAGGGGGCTTCCCTGGTGGCGCAGTGGTTGCGCGTCCGCCTGCCGATGCAGGGGAACCGGGTTCGCGCCCCGGTCCGGGAGGATCCCACATGCCGCGGAGCAGCTGGGCCCGTGAGCCATGGCCGCTGGGCCTGCGCGTCCGGAGCCTGTGCTCCGCAACGGGAGAGGCCACAGCAGAGGGAGGCCCGCATACCACAAAAAAAAAAAAAAAAAAAAAAAAAAAAAAAAAAAAGGATAATTGAGGAAATTGTTATCCATTAACCCAAATAGCTGGTTATTGTAGTGTGTAATTTTACACCTGGGAATGGCATAAATACACATGGATGGCAAAAGTCAGGTCTGCTAGGATCCATGGTGAAGAAAGAATAGTTAATGTCACTGTAACTTATTTTTATTTCCTTGTTCTTTGCCAATGACTCATTTCAACAAATCTTTGAGCACTTGGTGGTGTCACTTTTAAATGGTAAATGATATAAATAAGAATAAATTCAGATGTGCTTGAAAATGTAGTTTACTAAGAACAAAAATAATATTTCCCTTTCAGAAATAGTGTCATATTAAATTACAGTTCCAACAATCCTAATGTGCACTAACTGCTGGATTCCAAATGTAACGAGATACTGTCCTTGCCTTTGAATTCACAATTTATATATTTAATGTAATCATTTTGTTATTTAAACACAATACAGGAAACAGAATATTAGCCCCAGCTCATGAAGGTACTGTTTCATAGGCAAATTTCTCATTGTGGGTTAGAGAGTGACATCTGGGCTGGACATATTGATGCCTATATATCTATGCATTTATATATCTGTATATACATATATTCGTATATGTAATGTTTTGACAGTAATGACGGTGACTATATATTGTAGTGAGACACGGTTAATGCTCATACCTTTATTTCTTCAGTTAACCCTCAGACCTCCTCATGTCTAGTATTTGGGTTCTTGTATCTAAATTTAAGAACTGAAATTATCCTTAATTTCCCCTATCTTTAAATTTACTGCTATTCATAAAAGCAAACACAAATAGATGATGTTTACCATGTGCCAGACACTGCTCTGAGCACTTTAAATATATATACTTATTTAATATTTTAATAGCCCTATGAGATAGGTAGATTGTGCTATTGTTCTTCATTTTTATAGATAATTCTATTCTATTTTAGTGTAATCAGTTTCTTCATAATTTAATTAATTTATTCCTTTAACAACTACTTACTGAAAACCTATTCTGTACCAGGCGTGGTACTGAGCAGTGAGGGCACAACAACAGATATACACGTTCTCTTCCTTCACAGAGTGTATAATCTAGTGGAAGAGAGGAAAACAAACCAGTCACAGCATAGTAAGTGCTGCTTAGGTGTAAACAGAGAATGTATTTGAATCAGTAAAGGGACCTTCTAAAGCAAACTCAGGAGGTTTTAGAAAACTTTAAGTTAAATCTAAAGGACCAAGTAGGAGTTTATTAGAGGGAGAAGTTGGTGTGAAAGGACAAGGGGTTTAGGGTAGGTGACTCCAAAATACGCCGCTTTGGCAGACTGATTATTTGGAATTAAAGTTACTTAAGAAACAGACAATGCAAGAGCACTTTGACCCTCCTTTATCCCCCTGGAAGCAAGAAATAAGTCTCCCATGTGAAAGGTACCCTCCCTATTCCAGAAGGTGAAAAGACATCTTTATCTTCAGAAATAGAGAATTTGGAGCTGAGAAGGCTATATAAACAAAGCTTGTTTCTTAATAATTTACTACCCAAAGCCCAAACTTCTTTGTCTTGTTAATTTCTCACAAATTTATTGTTTCTTTGTCTAAAAAGTATAGAAACTGACTTCTTTGGTAACTTCTTTGGGTCTCATATTCTTATGGGGCTCCTGTTTGTACATAATTACATTTTTCTCCTGTTAATCTGTCTTATGTCAGTTTAATTATTCGTCAGCCAAAGAACCTAGACGGGAAGAAAGAAAAAGTTTTCCTCCCCTAAAAGACAAAGGGTATGTGTGTGCAGTGGTGAGTGAACTGGCCATTCTAGGCAGAGGGAAAAAATATGTACAGAGAGATATTTAATTATTTTTAAACAAATTTTGACTTGTTGAAAACTGTAATTCTGATGAAATTTTAATTGCAAAGTGGTCACCTAGCTACCTAGAAAGCCTAGATAACTGCCTGGCAATGACATCTCAAAAAGGCTTTCTTGCACATTACTTGTCCAGTTCACTCTAAGTTGCATGATGTGATGAAGATTACTTCTAAATGAAGAACGGTAAATGCGAAGAAGATGGTTATCTTGATAACTGAGCATATGCCCCCAAAATATAATTCTTGGGGAAAGAAGGAAAGTAAGAAGGTCATTTTGGTAAAAGTTGAGAATTTTTTAAAAATTTGAATTGAGGGATTCATAAAGATCATGAAAATTAGCATTCTTGAAGGTTTTTTTTGTTTTTTGTGGTACGCGGGCCTCTCACTGTTGTGGCCTCTCCCGTTGTGGAACACAGGCTCCGGATGCGCAGGCTCAGCGGCCATGGCTCACGGGCCCAGCCGCTCCGCGGCATGTGGGATCTTCCCAGACTGGGGCACGAACCCGTGTCCCCTGCATCGGCAGGCGGACTCCCAACCACTGCGCCACCAGGGAATCCCTTGAAGGTTCTTTTTGACAATAAGTTATCTTCTCCCACTTGCTAATGTTTTAGGGCCTAACTTGTTCAAGTAGTGTCAGTACAGTGTCTCTTTTCCATACTGCCTTTTGCTACTAAGGGACCTGAAGATATGCTGCCATAGTTAAATAGAACATTTTAAATAGTGATTTACATAAATTGTTGTGCTTATATTACTCTATGACCAGAATTATTGTTTCACACTGAGTACATATAAAGAGGCATATAACCAGAAGTTTAGAAGCACTGGCTTTCTTTCTGTAGGTTTTTCCTTGCCCAATACTGGTAGACCCATATCAACACTGAAGACCTGTCAGGAAACCAAAGCTGAATCTCCTGGTGATCTCTTCTCTGGCTTTCTAGGTTTCCCCGTGGCTGGTGTCAGATCAAGTGCACAGTAAATTTTAACTTACTTAGGCATGGAAACGGCATTGGTTTTTTGTAATCCTTACCTCAACAACTATATTTCAAAGCTATCCAAGTGGATCTCTGGAAGCCCCCTCACTAATGACGGAGAGAGAAGCAGCTTCCTCACACCCTTGTCTACATGTGGACTTAGAGCACAGCCACAGCTCTCTCCAGAAACTTCTTCATCAATATCTCTCTCCACCTCCTTCACTCTCTTATATTCTAGAAGTGAATAAAGATGTTCAAGTGTCATGAAGCAGGTTCCTCTTCACCCCCTTTGCAAAAGATGTAAGGCTTCTCTTTTCAATTAGCTAGATCTTGACTGACTAATCTGGCAGGGCATGCTAATCACAACATGACAGCCCTCTCCAGAAACCAATAACAAAGCTCTTTGTCATCCCTTCTCTGTCTCATATTCATTTTTGTATGTTGACATTTATTTCCTTAGTGGCATTGTCAGACCTAAGACTAGACAATTCCTATTCTAAAAATCTTACTACATAACAGTTTAAAATTAAACAGGGATCATATTTTAAAATTCCCTTCAGAATTTTTCCTTTAGTATATGTTTCTCAGAAACTATCAGGTTATTTTTGTCAAACTAGGGTAAATTATTTAGAAATTATCTTTTATAAATCAGCACTGAGTTCTAGACCCTGTTTCTTTGTACATGCAAGGATAAAACAAACACTGAATTCAATTTTTCCAGGCAACTGAACTGGAAATTCTTAAAGGAGACATATATTTATGTCATAGGAAATCATCTATGTCCTCTTGTTATAACCTTGCTAAGATAACCCTATAATAATTGTTATTGAAGAGTTATCCATGTTATTCAATGTAACGTCAACTTACATAGCACTGATATTGAAATGGTTAGACAAACTATAGCCAAAAGAACACTTAATTTGTTACGAAGGAAATATGACTGCATCAATATATCAATAGGAAAATGTTTCTCAGAATCAAACCAACCTGAAAAATAGGGTTTTTTCTTATACAAATTTACAATCTCTTATTTGAAACACTTGGAGTAAGATAGTTTTGGAATTAAGAGTTTTTCTGATTTACAATATAAGAAGGGGCATATACCATATTTAATGTAAAACCCCAGAGAGATCTTGGATATTACCCTGTAATCAAGCATAAATAATATTAGTGCAATAAAAGGTATGAATATTCTCAATAAATGGGATAAAAATCATAAGTAGCTCATGTAGGTATGTTTCAAAGCTATCCATGAAATGATTTGCAAAATCTTTGGTTTTCAGACTTGCAGATTAGAATTGTGAACTTGTTCCATCTTGGGACAGAATACAGAGCCAGCTGACTATAAAACATAGATCATTTATGTCAATTAAGTTTTCTGAGAATCAGACACAAAAATGGGATAGGATGTACAATATATTTATTGGAGGAGACACCTGTGGAGGATAGAAGGATGGAAGCAGGAGTAGGCAGAGTCTCTAGATGGTAATGTAGGTGTGACACTTGTGAAAAGAGAGAAGGAAGAAAGTGTTGAATAGGAAAATCCTCAGACAACAGTACAATTCTGAGAAAATTTTGGTGAGTCCAATCAGGAATCCCTAAGTCAGAGGTATTCTAGAGAAATACCATCAGGCAGAACAGCATGGTTGTAGTCCTGCACTGCAGTCAGTCACTGTCTGGAAACAGCCCTTAGGACGTGTGGCCTGGTGTGAATACCACAATGGATGCAAAGACATGGCAGGAAGAGGGTGTCAATCAGCTATGCTCCTTGCAGTAACTCCTATGAAGGGAAATCTAAGTGGGGCATTTCCATGGCTACTAGAGCTTATAATTCTGTCTCAGAGAGAGAAAGTCCCAGGATCAACATAATATTCCTATAACAGCAGCACTATTATCATCTCCATTTTACAAAAGAGGAAACTGAGGCAGAGAGTTTTTAAGGAATTTACTCAAGTTCACACGTCTAAATGAGTGTCAGAACATGGACCGGACGGACAAAGAAAAGTCCAACATATGCATAAGAAGGAATATCCATGAGAGACTGTGAATCATCTTGTGCACCTCTCAAGAAGCTGTTTGGATGCAGATGTATATATTTTACAGAAAACACTCTCCATCATAATTAGAGCAAGAGGGGAACTTCCTTAAAGTATGCAACAAAAGTTAAAAAAATACTGAAAACTGTTTTCCTATAAGAATGTCTTTTTTAGGAAATAAAGTTAATATAAATATCAGGAACAATTCCGATTTACACAATTGTCTCTCTTTTCTGCCACTGCACCATCTACTGCATCACACCCTCCCTCCAATCCACAAAGATTCCCGATCACTTGAGATCTAGTGCTTCCACTAGTGCATTAAATTTTCCACCATCCACTCTTTTTTTTTTTAACATCTTTATTGGAGAATAATTGCTTTACAATGGTGTGTTAGTTTCTGCTTTATAACAAAGTGAATCAGCTCTACATATACATATATCCCCATATCTCCTCCCTCTTATGTCTCCCTCCCATCTTCCCTATCTCACCCCTCTAGGTGGTCACAAAGCACCAAGCTGATCTCCATGAGCTATGCAGCTGCTTCCCACTAGCTATCTATTTTACATTTGGTAGTGTATATATGTCCATGCCACTCTCTCATTTCATTCCAGCTTACCCTCTGTGCATCCTCATGTCCATTCTCTACATCTGCACCTTTATTCCTGTCCTGCCCCTAGGTTCTTTAGACCTCTTTTTCTTTTCTTTCTAGATTCCATATATATGTGTTAGCATACGGTATTTGTTTTTCTCTTTCTGACTTACTTCACTCTGTATGACAGTCTCTAGGTCCAACCACCTTGCTACAAATAGCTCAGTTTCGTTTCTTTTTATGGCTGAGTAATATTCCATAGTATATATGTGCCACATCTTGTTTATCCATTCATCTGTCGATGGACACTTAGGTTGCTTCCATGTCCTGGCTATTGTAAAAGAGCTGCAATGAACATTGTGGTACATGTCTCTTTTTGAATTATGGTTTTCTCAGGGTATATGCCCAGTAGTGGGATTGCTGGGTCGTATGGTAGTTCTATTTTTAGTTTTTTAAGGAACCTCCATACTGTTCTCCATAGTGGCTGTATCA